>NW_012149764.1:2262500-2264944 GCF_000956105.1 Propithecus coquereli
AAAGGAGGAAATGCTCATTTATGGGATAGAGTTGGTAAGGTTATTAACCCAGAAGCTCAATATAAATAGATGTACTTATTTCCATTATTAAGGAGTAAATGCTGTTATAGCTGGATGATGGGCATATTCATTATAACTATTTTTTCTACTTCTGACAACTTTTGTGAACTTCCATAAAAAAAGAAAAAAAGTTAACAGTGTATTCACTATCTTTGTAAAGGTATCCCTCCCTAGATATTACTCCAGTTTTAATTTTGCTGTTGGAAAACAAACAATCAGGGAGCATGACATCTAATAATCTCCACCTTGACCAATTCTGATAAGGTCAAACACTATTTTCCCCTAGGAGGTACCATTCAAAATTTTCTTTAGTTTAGTTTGATGTGTATGAAGATTTTCCACTTGGGAATAAAACCCTCAGCAAATCCTTGCAGAGTGTTTTCCTTGTGTGACATGGAGCCAACCAGCCAAGGCTCTCAGTAAGGCTGGCTGCCAGGGTAAATCATATCTTTCCTGGCTTTACACGTGAGCCAGATGTTGGGGATTTTCTGAGCTACAGGATCATGGGGGGAAAAGTTTTTGCATTTCCTGTGTTCTCACTCCAGCTCTCAAACTTTTAAGATTTATGGCCAGTCAACTGTGTCATGAACCAACCTGAAAATATCCCTAGAGTAAAACCCATTGACAATGACAATACACCTCACTGTGCCATCACTTCATATCATTTGTCAGATCAGGATCTTTTTATACTGCTTCTCCCCCCAACTGTTTCCAGAAAAGGTCAGCGAAGCAGGTGTAAACCTTAATCTCCTGAAACGGGCACGTCAATGCAATTCTTCTACCATTTAAAATAATTTTTTGTGGATAGTACTTTATGAAATTAGTATTTGCTCATCACAATTTAGAAATACATAATGGTATAAATGTGTGTGTATATTACATGTATACATAAACACCAACAATAATCCTACTATCCATAGAAAATCAACATCATTATCATATATTTCCAAAAACAAGTAAGAAGTTCTCTGGGATCTTAATGAATATCTATATAAGTCTATATATGCCATCACAAGCATGTATACTTGTGTGTGTATACAAACACGTATTTAAACATTCTATAATAAGCATTTTCCTCATTTATTAAATATCATTAAACAATTTTGATGGCTACATAATTTCATCAATAGCTATACCGTATTTCATTTTACTATTCCCCTAATGTTAGACATTTAGGTAGCTTATGTCACAAAATTTGTCAAATTTTTCCTCAGTTATAAATAATTTGATTTGCTACATTTTAAGAGTAGTTTGACTATTGAAATACTAGTTTATCTTTTCTGAACAATCACTTCCTAGGCTGAATCACTGCTGTTTCAACCCAGTCTTCTTAAAAAGGCTAAGTCCTTTTTAAGTCCAGTATGCGTCAGAATCACCCAGAGGGCTAGTTAAGGCACAGATTTCTTGGTCCCATCCCCAGAGTTTCTTGATTGAGAAGGTTCTTGGGTCAGACCCAAGAATTTGCATTTTTAATAAGTTCTATGGTCTGGACCTCACACCGAGAACCGCTGTTCTAAAGAAGCCCCTGTTTTATATTCGAGCTTCTCTTCAGATTGTATAAATATTTCATCTTTTAAAAAAGCACCTGTTGGATCTAAGAAACTGATGCAATGAGTAGATTCTCTTTATAGGCTCATTCTCTTTTACTTTACCACTGAGAAATAAAAAGCTGCTTCAATCACCATTTCACAGTCCAGTCCACGGCTTGGCATGTGCACAGGTGACCTCTTCATGCTGAAAATGTTTGGCAAACAAGTAATGTTGGCAAGGGATGGCGGCAGTTTTGACACCTATACCTTGATTTCGGATTCACTTTTCTCACTCAAATTTGGCAAGTATATGTCTTCCTTAAGGTCAGACTGAAAATACACTCTGACTCACAAACTTAGTTTAAAACACCACAAGGGATAAACAACTATTTTTATAACTAATGATTATTAAAATATCTTCATTTTGAGTTGTCTTATGCACTTTGCCTGTATAATGAGACCTAAGTATTTATGTAAAATTTCTGCATTATTGTATGAATAAATTATGAGAACCAAAAGTGGTCTCCTGGCCTCCAGCCTCTCCCTGATGTCAGCCTATGCCCACCCTCTCACCAATCTTATCTTTCTAAAAACCAAAACTGATTATTTACTTCCATCCCCAGCAATATGGCAAATGAAATGTCCAGAGAAACTACTTCTGATGTAGCACATCTAAAATGGTGACTAAAATGTTTAAATGAGTTATCTTTTTTAACGCATGGCTGACCTAGCAATAGAGACCACAAACAAGTCAGCAGTAAAGAGCAGTGAGCAAGGGTTGGGGATATTCTAACAATTCCAGGTACCCTAGAGCTTAGCTTCTAAGGGGCTAGGTGAGAAGAAGAAACGAAGCAT
>NW_012149764.1:2276814-2278235 GCF_000956105.1 Propithecus coquereli
TTACAGTATCTGGTACACTGCAGATTCTTAAATTATGTCTGATGAATCAATGAATAAACAAATTAAGGGATAAATAAAGGACAAATTACCCTTTTTTATTAAAAAAAAAAAACTTCTGGCAATGAATCATGGTTTCAACTGCTTTTATTCCATGATTTTTAAGGCTGTTGTAAATTATATATGTCTGTCAAAGACTAAATTTACCTAAGGAAAAAACACCAAATGTTTATCTTAATGGGGGTGTGTTTCATTATGCTCATGGAACTTTCAGAATAAATTCAGCCAATCAATTAAAACTTGGATTCATTATACAACACAATACCAAGGAGTAACACAAGACAAGTTGTGTTAATGGGAAATGCCAATGAAAGTATTCCCTTTTGGCCTCTCTCCCATGTGAAGATGTATTTGTAAACATGTTTATTTGCTGTTTCCCTTTCTTGAAAAGGAAAAAAGTTCCCAAGAAAGATTTAAAATGAAGACTTCTTTTAAAATTTTTAAGTTCTAAATAGCTTCAGGCATAAGTAAGCAGTCAGTCCTCCTATCTGCCCATTTATGAATATTACATGCCAAGAAATACTTAAAATGATGCATTTTGCAGATACTAGCTTTCAACAAACCAAATAGAGAAAACTAAGTATGGAGCATCTATGTAATGTGACTATGCCATCTGGATACAACTTAGATTTTCCCAAACTGCCCTCTATTCTTCAGTGGGACAAAGTGCTATCATTCTCCCACATACATCATCTTATTCTGGCCTCCTGAGTGGTTCTCATAGTACCGTTGCAGTTCTGTAAATAATGGCTCCTCCAGCAATGTCCACGTCCTCGCCCCAGAACCTGTGAACCTGTTACATTACACAGTCAAGGGGACTTTGCAGATGTCATTGAATTAAGGATCTTGAGATGGAGCAATTATCCTGGACTATTCGGGTGGGCCCAATGTAATCACAAGCGTCTTTGTAAGAGGAAGACTAGTTAGTAGTAGGAGGAGATGTAACAATGGAAATAAGAGGCTGGAGTGAAACAAGAAAGGGGCAACAAGCCAAGGAATATAAGTGGCTTTTAGAAGCTGAAAAAGGCAAGGAAACAGATTCTCCCTTCAGAGCCCCCAAAAGGAACCAGCCCTGCTGACTTTAGCCCAATAAGCCCACTAAGATTCATTTCAGACTTCTGATCTCCAGATATGCTAAGACAATAATAAATTGGTATTATTTGACGCCACTGAGTTTGTGGTGATTTGTTATAGCATCAATAGAAAACTGATTAGACTTCATCCTTGCTTGCATTATCCTGCCCCAGCATTGTTCTAGGTAGGCCCCACGTAATACACAATTCTCTTATCTTTGAAACGGTTTTCATGTCTCATTGGTAATCCCTTTATACTCTGGTAAGAACAGAATTAATCTAAATAAATAA
>NW_012149764.1:2278285-2280515 GCF_000956105.1 Propithecus coquereli
AGGATTCACTATTGTAAACATGTCAATGATTCTATTATTAAGCCACATATTCAGTAAAATTTTAATCAAAATCTCAAAAGGATTTTCCAAGGACCTTAATGAGTTTATCCTGAAATGTATACGAAAAATTGACAGTCAAGAAAAGCTTAAAGAAGAATCAGGCTGTGGGACTTGCCCTATCAAATAATAAAACTTAGTCATTATGTAATGTAATATTTAACCATGAGGATAGAAAAACAGAGTAAATGAAAAAATAGAAATCTCAAAAACAGAATCATTTATATGTGGAAACTTGATTATAACAGAGTGGCATTGTAGATCTGCAGTGAAAGTATACATTATTTAAAAATACTGCTAGAACAACTGATAATCCAGAGAAAAAAATGAAAATATATTCCAAGCACCATCACTTAAAAATATCGCAGACAAATCAAGAACTTAAAAGCAAAAGACAACAGGTTAACACATTTAGATAAAAAAAATATAGAATAATAACTTGATGATCCTAAGGTAGGAAAGGTATCTTAGATAAAACATAAAAAGCATTCACTATAATGAAAAAAACTGATCCTTGAAATTAAGAATGCTCATCAAAAGATGTTAATACGAATAAAAATCCAAGGCACCAAAGGATAGTATCCACAATAAATGAAGAATTCCTACGAATCAATAAGTAAAAGACATACAACCCTATTTAAAATAGGAAAAAAGGTCTTTATTTGCCAGAAGAAGAAATACAAATGGTCAATAAACATATAAAAAAGAGGCTCAACCTCATTAGGTATATAGAAAAATACAAATTAAAATTCTGAGATATTATTATACTTTGTACCCCCAAATGGGGCAAAGATTAAAAAGTCTGATAATACCACATAGTAAGGACTTGAAGGAAGAGGAAGTCTCATATAATCATGGGAATATAAATTGATACCTCCATTGTGGAAAAAGTTGTCAAAATTGAACATGCATACACACTATGACCCAGTGATTTCTCCCCAAGGCAAACATTTGTATATATGCCTCCAGTAAACAAGTGTAGAAAAACACTATTCAGAATAAGAAAAAACTTGATATAATCCAAATATCCATGATGGTAAAATGAATAAAAACTTTGCAAATTACTTGATAAATATTACATAGTTGTAAAAATTGATGATCTATAGATCCACATATCAATATGGATACATCTTGAAAACATAATTCTGAGTGTTAAAGAAAATCACAAAAGAAATACATTCGGTATGATTCCATTATATACACTTCAAGAGCAGGCAATACTGAACGATATATTTTTAGGGATACCTGCACGTGATAAAATTTTGGAGGAAAAACAAGAAAATTCTTAATACAAAATGAAAATTAAAATGGTCATTTCCCCTGAGGGGGAAAGGAGGGAGAGGACGGGTGTAGAAGACATGTGGAGATTCTAAAAGATTGAGAGTCATTTCTCTCTCAAGCTGGGATGTTAGATTCGTAAGTGTTATTTTACTTATTTTTATTTAAAATATACATATATGTTACATTCACTTTCTGGTAGATAAGATACATTTCACAATTTCCAAAAGTTTAAAAGAAAGGAAAAGATTATTTTCTCACTTCTTTACCTAAAAACTTCTAGTGGCTTCCTGTTGTCTACTCTGCAGAATAAAATCCAACTTCCTTGCAAGGCAAACTAGGCTCTTTCCCATAGGCCTCCAATTACCTTTGCAGCCTCATCTCCCACCACTGACCCTCCCTTGTACTCTAAGGACACTCTGTATTATCAGATCCCTAAACACATACCTGACCTATGTATCCTCCTGTCTCAACCTGGCCAGTTCCCAGACTTCCAAAGTCAGCACATGTCAGATCCTTAGTAGAGTCTTCCCAGACAATTCTGACGGTCATTCTCTCCTCTGCACTCTCACAAAGCTGTATGTCAATTTTTCTCTTCATATATCTCCCCTCCCTCGCCTGCGAGATCTTTGTAGCCAGGGACTGTGCCTTCAATTCAGCTCACCAACATTTCCTGTGCGTTAATTTTATGTTATGCACTATGCTGGGCACTCAATTTATCAGGAGCGGGCCCTGTTTCCGACCCTCAAAGAGCTTGCAATCTAGTCATACTCATGTCTGTATTCTTTATGCTAATTACAGTATCTGGTACACTGCAGATTCTTAAATTATGTCTGATGAATCAATGAATAAACAAATTAAGGGATAAATAAAGGATAAATTACCCTTTTTTATT
>NW_012149764.1:2281874-2336180 GCF_000956105.1 Propithecus coquereli
CCAAAGCCATTCTCAACTCATTCTCTCTTGCTGCCTCGTGCTACATGCCTGGAAAGGCAAACACTCTTTCCCAGCCTCTCCTGACAATACAATCTAGTTCTGGAAAATGAAGCACACATTGGATGTCTCCTGGGAGAAAGAGAATGTCTAAGGGAAACTTTTGCTTTTCTGGTACAAAAGGAAGATGTGACCAGTGTTACCATTTCCCTTTCTTCCTCCCTTAAACATGAGCGTGATGGTTAGAGCTGCAATAGCTGTCTTGCAACCACCATTAAAAGGTCGAAAGACATGGGCCCTGATATTGCTGAGTCACTGAGCTAAAGCCAATTGTTGCTTAATTCTGGAAACTTCTGGTTTTATGAGAACAACAGCTTCTATTTGTTTAAGACACTGTAGTATGGGTTTGGTATTACTTGAAGCTGAAAGCATTTCTAATTTATTATATCACTTTTTAAAATTTAATTAAAATTACTACCTTCCTCCGGTAGCCCCCATCATACCACAAGTAACCAGACCATTGAGGCGTAGGAAAATATAACAGAATCCTGCCTAACACACACACACATATATAAAAAGGGAGAAAGAGAAGAGAGAGAGGAGAAAAGAGAGAGAAGAAGGAGACAGAAGAGGGAGGGAAGGAAGGAAGGAAGAAGTTTAAAGCTAAACTTGAGTCACTACTACCAAACCACAATTTGCAAGAGAAATGCTTAAAAATAGAGTGGCACCCACCTTATTTGCCTCAATCTTAGAAAACTTCATGCTATAAATACACATGCAAGAACTGCAATGAGAATAAAGTTGAGAGTTCTGAGCTTTTTGGGATTTCTTCTAACATTTTGCTCAATGAACTGAGTGTCTCTAAGTTTCTCCATCACTGTTCTACAAATTTGAATACCAAAGTGACTCAATGAATTACTAAAGAGGCTTCATTTGCTGGTTCCAAGTAAGTTGCTCCAGAGCACTGGAGAATACACGTAACACAAAATTCCCAGAGCAATAACATGGACGATGGTGAGCCATCTAGAGGAAATTAGTTTTGGTGAACATAGAAGCTTATTCTAACTATGAAACTACTCTAGCAACTTTCTAAAATTCTCTCTTTGGTGTTCACATCATGGATTATCCTATAAGATTTGAGTTTTGCTAAAGTTCTTTGGTAAATCTCTTGTGATTAAGGCAGAGATCTAAAATGGGCTTTTTCCTTAGCATATTCCATTTATGACTATGACGGTGAGGTCCCAGTGCACCAAAACATTCAGAGGCTGAAGTAAATAACCTGTGTCAACCTACTCTATGGCAAGGACAGTGCTAGAAACTGGGGCAAAGGGAAATCACAGTTCTCCCCCTAGTAAAGCTCAGATGCTTATCCAAGGAATAGACATGAACAAATAAATATGATATATTAAGGGTTATAAAAGGAGAATTACAAGCTCTTTTGGGAGAACAAGGGAATGGATTAAAAACATGAGCAGAACAGTTCCTTTTTATCGATTGATTGAATGATGACCAGAACAAGGAAGAGGGATGTTAAACAGAGAAAAAGACTCCTTGATATTTGATAGATTAACAGAGCAGGACTGTTTCAAGTAAAGAAAATAACAGTGGATGGAAGCGATGGGGCAAGGGGAGGACTTTAACATGAGTTACCTAAATCCCCCCACAAATACCAAAAATATCTGTGATGACAAGGTTAGGGAATGAGTTAACAGCTAGTAACAAAGGCATCCAGAAGATGAAGGGATGAAAGGAGGATCTGGCCGATACTGTTGTGTGAATTTAACTGGAACAGTTGGCAAGAGACTGGGAATGTTGATGTACAGGAAAAATACAGTTTGGGGAAGTTCCATGTCACTGAGCATGTCTATGGCATATCCAGAGGCAGCCCCTTGGTTCAGGGAGCACACTGAAAGCCAGGGGTAACTGCCTATTAACCACACAGTTTCAGAAAACACTGAGATAGATGGAGGCTATCATTTACTGAGCAGATACTGTGTGATACTAACATATTTTAACCCATTTAATCCTTGCAACAACCCTGTGAGGCACCTATTAGTAACCCCATTTTACTAGACTTAGAATATGAATTTTAGATATTCTTATATTTGAGTCCTGGCTCTATCACATATTATTTCTATGATGGCAAAAACTTAACATGTGATTGAATGAAGGAATGAAGTAAAGTAACCTTCCCAAAGAAGAATGGCAAAGCCAACGTAGGATTAAAATCTGCAGCTCCTCGATTTACAGGCAGTGATCTAGCCCCCAAATCATGATGGCCCCAGTGGTAAAATTCTCCAGTCTACTCTGAACTGTCATCAGAAACATTTAAACTACAGCCCAACTTCACACATTTTTGTGCCATTTCTGCATCCAGTATTCTCTGTGGCACCTAATGCTGCAAAATATGTCTTGAAATAACTGTTGTAAGATAGTAAATTGGTGCATTCTATTTTGCGTGAGCAAGGGTGGGGGCAGACAATTTGGCAATACTTATCAAAATTTCAAATGCACATACCCTTTACCTGACAAGCCCAGTGCTGTGAATTTAGTCCATTGCTATATAGTAAAAGTATGTTCTGCCATTCAATCACTCATTCATGCACACACATATACACATACATCGTGCATACGTCCACAGATACATACATACTTATACATACAAAAGGCTAACAGGAGGCAGAGTGGCATAGGGACTAAGAATAGGGCCCTAGAAGCCAAATAGCATGAGTTTAAATCCTGCTTCTACCACTTCCTAATTGGGACCTTGGGCCTCTTGGACCTCTGTGCCTCAGTTTCTTCATTAATAAAGTGGATCTAAGAATAGTTCTACTTCATAGTTTTGTTGAAAGGATTAAATTAATTGTACATGTAAAGGACTTGGGCCAGTAAATATTAAGTACTATATACACGTTAGCTGTTGTTATTATGATTATCAAACACCGTAATAGCAAAAAAACCCGAAAATAATCTAAACATATGCAAGAATAGACTAAATTCATGGCGGCATATCCATATAAAAGAAAATGATAACACCATGGAAGATTCTTAAATATATCTATTAATATATGAGCGGCTTGTCCAGAAGAGAAAAAATATACATGTGTTAGGTAAAGAATTCTATTCTGGAGCTCTCTGGGGTTTTTCTTCCCTTCAGTTGTCCACTAGCCATTTGTTGAATTCATATAAAACTACTGTGGTCTGAAGTGGTTCAGGATGAGTGGAAATGTGAGACCCAGGAAGATTAAAGTCATATGTATGTGCACATGGACATAACATCTTTCCAGACCCACATGGGCCCTTCCTACCTGCCTTCTCGCTCTTCAACTCATAGCTATTATGGGAAGGAAATATGTGAGCCACCTTCCTCTCTTCTCTGCTTTCAATGGACTTTCCACAAAAGCTGCCAAAATAATTTGGGAGAATGCATGTTCTCCTACCTGGATCTACAATGTTAGGTCCTTTGCTGTAAATTCTCTTTTTCACACTCCTTGCCTGACAGGTAAACAGTGTGAAAACTCCTTTTGCAGATTATTTTGAGCACTGCTTTTAACTAAAGTTAGTCCAATGTCTCAAAAAAACTGGAGTATTTCTAAATCATACTTGGCCATGCATATGAAATTTTGAAAATAAAGCAAAGGGGTAAACCAGTGGAGTATATAATTTAGATGTAGGCCAAATTACAAAAATGTATCATTATTTAATTCAAATCATGCCCTGAGCCTATCATTTAAAAGAGAAACATTTGGTGACCTAGGATGGCTTACGGGTGAGGGTAAAGGATGAGGACGGTAGGTATGTTCCTTGATGACCAAACGCCAGCCCCCTTTATATGCGTTAAGTCCTCAGACCAATCTTATGAACCAAGTATTATCTCCTGTGTGCTGTAGATGAAAACATTGGGGTTTAGAGGTCATAAAGACTGCTCAAGTTTATTTAAAAAGAAAGGGATAGATTTTAGATTTAAAATCAAGGTTGGCTCGTTCTAAAACTACCATGCTCTTTCTTCAAATAATCAACATTTCCAGGTAAGAGTTTATGATTAGAGTTCAGTAATGGTAAAAGCCAAAGGTAAGGATGAAAGAATATAGTTCTATCAAAAACTCCTAATGGTCCTGCTTTACTCATAGAGATGCTATGAGGTACCAGACATTTCCTAAAGTCCTTCTAGATGCAAGCTGCCCAGGGAAGGAACAAATGTTATGGCCAAGGCCCAATGTCATTAAAGTACTTTGCTATTGGCCAAAACGAATGATACATTGGTGACCTAAGCATTCAGGGGACTGACTCAGAGATTCTTGTTTGTAAGGAACAAGCCTTAACATCACAAATCCAACTCATCTTTCTATAGGAAAAGACTACTAGGAGAAAAACTCCAGAAACCAATTGCACATCAAAATACCCAACAGGATCATAGTGCTTGGTTCAGCCCTGCTTGAGCCCGCTGGGTACTGCCCTACCTCCAGGGCCCCTAAAGAGAAGGGACATCCAAGATTAGAATGAACCAAGCAAAAAGGCCTGGGCTTCCTTCTGATTGGACAGCAAGATCTGAGCTTTTGACCCATCTCCCTCCATCACGCCCACCCGAGGCTAATGGAAGAAGTCAAGTCAAAAGCTCTCTGTATTCTTCTTCCTCTTCCTGGTTCAAGGTCCCCTTCCTTATCCCAGTGCCAGCTACATCTTTATCCCCGGATGTCACAGGTAAGAGATGTATCAATCCTTGCTAAGCCATCTGTTAAAAAGAAGTATGGTACTAACAATCCCAGTGATAGCTGGAATTTCACTGGAGATTTATCAACAATTTAAGGAAAAAAGCCTAAAGAAACTAAAGGAATGCATATCTGGTGGTAGAATTTGAGATACTATGAAAAAAATTGATGAGATATACAACTCTTTGTATGAACACATGGGTATATACACACACACACACAGTAAGAAACACATAAAAGAAAGATAACACACATATGTAATTATAAAAGGAAGTATACCTGGAAAACATAAATCAAGAATATGCATGTATACTCTTGCTTTGGAGGGATCAGGACCTGGGTAGCAATCACAGACATTCTTAAGGCTATTGCTTACCTCTAAATACCTGTGTATGTGGCATGTCAGGGGGAGGTCACTCCAGAGAGCTTAGGCCCTTGAGACCAAAGGCCAGTTTTCCGTCAGTGTGTCAGTGTGCTTCTCTGTGCACACCAGGGCTGCATATTCACATTCATTTTGCATCTAAGCTCTCACTTGCCCAAAGAAAGCCCTTAATTCCACAGTTTCTTAGATTCTCTCTATCTAAACTTAACTCTGACAAACACTCCAAGCCCCTACAAAGTTTGTTAACCATAAAAGGCCTGAGAGTGGCTGGGAGAAGCCTTGGCCTAGTTTTTACATGGTTCAGAGGAAATGCTGTGAGATCCCCAGGGATCATTTCCACAGGTCCCACACAATACTACTGTGTGCTTGGCTCACAATAGGCCCTAAACTGCATGGCCATGACAAGTCTAGCAGCTCAGGCAGGCTCAGAAGTAGCAACTGGCCCCCAATATGAATGCTGGTCCTGACCACAGTGGCCAGTGCCTTTCCTCGTCTTCATTTTATATCAAGGCAAAGACGGGGACAGAATCTGTCTGTTCAAAATGCTCCCAGTCGACGTTCAAAACCCAGCCCCCCACAGACACCCCTTGGATAAAAGAGGTAGGGCTTGCGAAATTCTGTGTAGGTTACACTACCTTCAGGTACTTCCTTATCTTTACTTTGACATATTTTAACACAGGGGCAAGGGCTGATTTATGTGGCCAGCAGGTGACCCTCAGAGGACTCTATGTTCATCTCCCCACCTAGACTGTGGGCAATTCATAGAGTGCACGCTCCACATGCTTGCTTACGTGAATTCCGTGACATAGAAAGGGCCACAGGCTGGGAATCTGGAGGCTTCCGACCCTGGTCTAAATGCTATGACTTGAGCTCTAAAGCCAGTAGCACTCATAGTTGGAAAAAACTTTAGAGGTGATACTGTTCCAATATCTATCTTTTATAGATGAGAGCACGGAGATGGGGAGAAGTGAAGTGATTTAACCACGGTCATGTGCTTGACCCAGCAGAGTCAGAGCTAGAATTCAGGTGCCCTAACTCACAGCCCAGGGCTCTTTCCACTGCAGCATCAGAGTTCTCCATGGGTGGGCATTCTGTAACACATGAGAGGCACTCCTGTACCTGAGCCACACAAGCAACTCATCTACCTGACCCTCTGATATTCCTTCTCTTATTCATAAGAAAATGGATGAATCTGTAGATGAATTTCATAGAATCTAGTTCCAACATTGAGTCAGTCTCTCTCTCTCTCTCTCTCTCCTTCCAGAGCTGTTCTAGAACACCATGTGCGAGAGAAAACAACAGAATGGAAATTGCTCACACGGAGCATAAAAAGGCTGCCCACCTCCCTCGCACAGACCGTGTGCAAAGACAGCCCCTCAGCTGTGCCGTAGACACAAGGTGGCTTGTGCTCATTGTTTATTGTGACAGCTGACAAGCCAGCTGGCACAGATCACTCCTCACTTCCAACAGAGACGCCACCAGGACACGTGTGACAGGCGCCAGCTGCCACTCAAGAAGATGGGCAGCATCCTGCTGGCCAGCGAGGTGCAGCCCCTCTGACCTAAGCCCAGAGAGCTGCAGCCCTCCCAGCAGCAAGCTTAAGTGGGATCAGTTTTGTGCTGGGGGATAGGGGTAAGGGGTGGCAGCCTACTCAAGCTGGCCAGGGCGTTGGGGCCACAGGTGGAGCCAAAGGTTATTCTAATGCTCCCTGCAGGTCTGTGCTGCATTTGGCAGAGAAATGGCAGTTCCGGACCAGGCAAAGAGGAGAAACAAGAGGCAAAGTGTTGCATCTGAAATACATGCCAGGCACCACCAGAGGGGTGGGCTGAACATTCAGGGATCTGGCAGTCTCAGGCACAGGACGAGCCTCCCGTCCTCCAACCTGGCCAGGTCCACCTGGATTCACTGCATGTGGAGAAGCACCCCTTGTAGAGCTACAGAGGGGTCCAAGGAGGGGTCTGCCTACCCTGGTCCAGGTCATAGGACACAGAGGAGGCTCTCAAGTAGTAGATGCCAAAGACCACGAGAAGCCCCTTCTGCTTCCAGGTTTTCCTCTGCCAGCCCACTCCGCAGAGTGTGGAACAGAGGGTCTCCACCTCAGCACTGCTGACACTTTGGATTGGACAATTCTTCATGGTGGGGGGCTGTCCTATGGATTTTTGGCAGCATCCCTGGGCTCTCCCCTCTAGACTCCAGTAACACACCACCCCCCAACTTGCGGCAATCAAAAATATCTCCAGGCATCCCCCCTGGCCATGGGCTGGGGAGGTGACCAAACAGAATAGTTGTCAACTGAGAACTACTGGTGCAAGGTCAAGAGGTCAAGTTCCCAGTCTGCCTGGCCTCTGAATCCCAACTCTTGCACTTACTGGACACATAATCTCTATCAAGTTATTCAGTCTTTATGCTTCATTGTCCTCAGAGGTAAAATGGGAGAAGTATAACATAACCCACCTTACAGGGTGGTTGCGAATATTAACTTCTTTCCTCTAGGCAAGCCCCTGAGAATGCTGCCTGGTCCAGAGTAAGCATTCCTCTTCCCCGAAGAAGCCCAGGAATACTCCATTCCTCCAAATCCCTCACACCGGCAGGGCTCCAGGTTAGAGTCTACCACTGCGAGGCATCTGTGTACAACTTGGAAAGCAGAAGAGAAGAAGCAGCCAGGGTTCCTCTCCAGCAATGGCAGGCAGGGCCATGTGAAAAGAACAGACACAAACTCTGCCTCGCCTTCCAGACTTTCTCCTGCAAATCGCCTATTTTGGTGCCATTAAGTGGCTGAGATCATCTGTGGTTATTTCCTTTGATTTCTGCAGCCTCCTAATCATCAGAAAACCAGATGCAGTTTCCTCTGACCCTTCCTCCACCGGCCCTTCTAATAGTTCTGTAAGACATACTTTTCTTATTAAATCCCTTCGTGCTTCAAATACCTAGAGTGGGTCCCATTTTCCAGTGTCTTATTCACCCATTAACTTGATGGAAATACTAAAATCCCACCATCAGAAAAATGTTCCTGGGAGTAATAATGTGTGCATGTACATATTTATGTGCACAGATGGTCTTACAGTAGAACCTTTACTCCAGAGATAATCTCAAAATACAAAACAGATAAAACGGGAGCCACTCAAGATGCATGAGGGTATGGGGGTGCCCAGGCTGGCTTTCCACTTGCTTATATTTTCTTCCCCACACATGTAGAATCCTGAGACTCTGAGAAACCCTATTTGCAAATCCCTTCAGTAAGAGCAGGGTCCTAAAATACATGCCAGTTTTATGCATACAAGTGCTACAACAGAAGTTCGAATAAAGTGTGCCCAGAAAAGGGAGCGGGCAACTGCTAATGTATGGCACTAGAGAATCTGGCGTGCAAAAGTGCTCTGCCATGCCCTGGGGGAATCGGGGGTGAGTAGGCGGCAGGGTCTCTGTCTTCAAGGAGTCCACAGTCAAATGGTGATGAAAACAGAAACAAAGGTCCATATGGCCTAAGCGTGTCTTTGGTCCTAAGAGCAAGGCTTTAGGGAAGAGATGCTGGGCTGTGCGGCACACAGCGCTTTCACTGATCCCCAGGGATGGACAGGCCGTCCGTTCACAAAGGGTCTAGAGTATACAGCTGCCCACGCAGCGTAAGACCTCGCATCCCATCTTCCCGGTGAATAAATAATGCTCTGAACGGCTCCTGATCCGCCATCTCTGCTACAACTGACTTCGCTGATTAGTGGGGAGTTGCCCTATGATCTTTACTTTTGAACTGATTTTTGAAAAATTGCTTTCCTCTGACCAGATTGCTTTGAGTAGGCCAGGTACCTTGTTCTCACACTTCATTTTCATTTGCTATGACTTTCTTGAAATTCTAGGTATTCATGGGAAACTGGGCATATCTGTTCTTAACATTTTTTTTTATTGTTTTGACACACCCGCCAAGAGATTGGTCTCTCTTTCCGGCACTGCTTTCAAAAGTCAGATTTTTATGGTTGAGAATTCTCATTAAAAATGATTACTTTTGGCAGCAGAAGTCAGAAAGGTGACAGGAGAGAGGGAAGTATTAAAGGCACTAAGATTTTTCTTCTATTTGCAGAAAGCCTTCCTGTAAAACAAACATCATGGGGAGAATGAAAAAAATGTAAAAACGTACAACAAAACCCCTTCTAACCTTTCTATGTGTCATTCAAAGCAATTTCATAAGTACAGGGGCTAAACCACTGCCCCATTACCTCGTCGTACCTACTCATTAGGCTGTAAACGCTGTAAGGACGGGGCAGTGTTTTCCGCAACTCTGATGTCTCTACAGCAGTCACTGAAATTCCTGGCATTAGGAACATCGATAAATGCCTCATGAATAAACAAATCAATGGATTGCCAATAATTGTAAGAAGAGAGTGGATAAAAGTAGTCAATGCACATTTTGGAGACTCAATACAGGGCCTAGAAATCTGGCAAACTGAATTCTTTCTGTTAATGGTTGTATTTATTCTTTCATCTGTGTCAAGGCCAAAAAACCTCAAAATGGTCGATGGTCATTCCTAACTCCCTTCTGTTAATTCTCTAAAGGATAGTGAGTATATAAACTTTTCCTCATGCTTTTATTTTGATATTTATACAATTTCTTGAGTACATGGAAATTCATGTGTTTAATTAGTATGTAAAAACATTCTTCCTCACATCTCTGTGAAAATGACTGTATCCCTTTATGAGCTGTCAAGAAATGTGGGGGTCTGGTGGACCCAAGCCACCATTTCTCTTGATCTTTGTCTTCTTCCAATACTTGTTGATATGTTGGATCTTCACCTGTCTCTGGTTTCTTGTGTAAGAACAGAGCAAACATGTGTCTGTCCTTGGGGTATCTTTGGCTCTCTGTGACAGTGTGGACTACAGTGTGGAGATGCCTATAAATGGATTCAGGTCCTCTGGTGGCCCATGATGTCCCATCCCCCTCATCTCCCCAAATGCCAGTGCACGGACTTCTCAGAGGAAGAGCTCTTGCAGACTTTAAGTGGCAGACTTTTAGATAGCCTACAAATTTAAAAACTGCTTCCATTGCAGACTTCATTTCTTCCTTGTATACTTTATCTTGTGAAGATTGTTATGACTTTTACTCCCAATATCCAAGGAAGCAATAACAATTACATTATGATTCAAAGTATACTTTCTCATGATATAATCAATTTTCTGTCCTTGGAGATTCATTGTTTCTTTCTATATGATTGCAACATTTAAATATGTTAATACGAGTAAGATGATGAATCTGTATACACATTTTTACATTTATAACCCGTATATAGGGCCTAGCACACAGCAGGACTTCAATAAATGTCATTTGGCTTCCTTGTCAAACATAGAACAGAGACAGGCTCAAGATCTCCCATTACTAGCTTAAGTTGTTCTCTGGGTATGAAGCATTAGGCCATGTTTTCTTCACTTTTATAGTCAGTGCTTGATCTTTATAGTGGCAAAGGGAAGTCTTGAGTTAGAATAAAGAGTTCGAGAGCCAAAACTACTCCAAGAATTAGTACAGTCACAGGTAGGCCAGGCAGGTGGATGGAACCTGGATGACTCAACTGTCGAGGGGCAAGGCAAGGCAGACGAACAGAAGCCCAAGTAGCATTTGTCACAAGGGGTGCCTTTTACTTCTTCATGCAAAGGTGCCACATGGGCTCACCATGATTCTGCAAGAGCCATGGGCAATGAAAGGCAGACAAATTGGAGGAGAGATGTCACATGTGTCCCAAGAATCAAGAAGACCTCCATTCGGATTCAACATTTTCTCCCAGCCAGCAAGCATTCATGCTTTTCTGCTGGCCACATCAATTCGTGGATTTGGCCTCAATGAAACTTACAGGGTTTCTAAAACCAGCATTAGGAGAATGGGGCCAGGAATATGGGATAAAAGGATATAGAAGGCTAAGTCACAGAATCAGAAAACTGAAAAGGGGCCTTAGAAATTATACTGGTTTGCACAGTGTTCCCCTCAAAATTCACGTCTACCTAGAATATCAGAATGTGACCTTATTTGGAAATAGGGTCTTTGCAGATGTAATTAGTAAGATGAGGTCCTACTGGATATGGGTGGGCCCTAAATGTAAAATGACTGGTGTTTTCATAAGAAGAGGAAAAACACAGAGACACAGAGAGCAAAGATGGCCACATAAGAACAGAATTTGGAGTGATACAGCTACAAGCTAAGGAATGCCAAGAACTGCCAGCAACCACTAGAAGCTAGGCAGAGGCAAAGCAACATTTTCCCTCAGAGTTATCTATGTAATTATGGCCCTGCCAATGAACTTGATTTCAAACTGCTTGCCTCTAGAACTGTGAAAGAATAAATTCTTTTAATCCACTCAGTTTGTGGTACTTTGTTAGGGCAGCCACAGGAAACATAGAAATCATCTCACCCAATACCTTCAAAATGCATACACACACACTGACACCTAGAGAGACTTCGGTGACTTACCCAATGTCACAGAGCTGAATACTGATAGAGCTGGGACAATTCAACCATTCACTCACTCATTCATTCATTCCTTCAACAAACATTCACTGATCTCTTTCTGACTCAGAGGAAGTCCCCATGCTAGACTCCGGAAATGATTAGAAAACACTAAGATAGACACCGGCCTGCTTCATGGAACTTTCATTCTAATAGAGTTGATACACAATAACCCACTATTTACCAATCAATTATTTAATTACTAGTAGGGTAAAAGCTACAGAGAAAACACAGTATCTGATGACAGCATATGAGGGGATTAGGTAAAGTGATGCCGAGAAAGTGACATGTGGGAGGAAATCTAAAGAACAAATTAGAGTTAGGTGACCATGTGTGCAAGGCTGTGTGTTCAGGTGTGTGATAAAAGGGGCTCATGAAGGGGTAAATAGGTAGAATTAGAGAATATTCCAGATAAAGATTCTGATCTTCTCCTCAGTAGTCTTTCCTGGAAACTCACACCAAAGCAAGACAATATCACTATTCTTTCAAATTGTGCTAATGAGATGTCAACTACAAAATACTTACAGCCTGAAAAAGACAAAGGAAACTCTCATTTGCTGTATGCACTGAACTATCCATGTCTACTCTAGAAATATTACGACATTCTATCAGACATATTGCACCTTTTGTGAAGCTGAGAATACCCTCTCTCCAATCTCCCCCACCCCATCCATGAAGTTATGTCTTTCCTGTGGACAAAGAAGTTCAACAACAAAAGCAGAGACTTTTCTCCATGACTGGCATAACCAACCTGGCCTTGATAAACAGAAATTTGGTAAATACTTTACAGCTGATAAATGCCTGTCAAATTCAAAGGCTGTTCTGTGGAAGGCTATTATATGTATGGTACAATTACAACCTTCCTACACACAGCATTGCTTCTCTGGATAAGGCACCAAGGGCTAATTCAAAGATGGGTCATATTTTCCACTTCAAGTTCATTACAATAAAAGTAAATTGAGTGGAGCGAATCACTGGCTAACCTCAAACAGCCGTCACCCAGAAAGTCAATGGTCACATAGCACTGTCATCTAATAAAAAGCCTTGCACGTCTGAAACTAGTTTATATGGAGGCAACTATGAAGTCAACTGAAATTCCCATTGTTTCTTAAAACAAGCTCCTGGCCAAGCTAGTCTTTCTATGGTGGGCCCTTAAGTCTTGTGATTCCTTTACTTTCTCATTTCCATTTCACATTAAATAAATAAGAATAATTATGTATTTCTAAACAGAATAGAGGGACTGGATGAGCTTAGCATAATACATCAGGCCAGAAACGCCAAGGCGGCATTTTAGAAGATTTCACGTGTAGTGACCGAGAGGTTCCCCAATGCTGAAAAACAATGCAACTCCTCTGCCTTGAGATTTCTGGGCTTGTTTGCAATAATTGCCTTTGCCCACCCATCCCATCTCATTCAGGGAAGGCTCTGATGTTTTAGCACAATTGCTCTGCTCTGATGCTGACTTGAAAAAACTCCTCCACATGGATGCACTCAATCACCCAGCATTAAATGAGACATCTAAAGATTCTGCCACTCACCATTTCTGTCATGTTTTCTCAGCTCTCTGAGGACTCCATTGTTGCACAAAGCCACTACAAGCCCATTACCAGCTGGCATATGATCAGATGATAACTAAAGTGAACACAAACACTTAAACAGCACAAGGAACTGCTGAGGTCTCACTTTGGGCAACATTGCAAAATGCTTTCAATGTCGAGGAACAACCATTCAATCAGCTATCATGTGCTTGTCATTTGTCCTGAGTGCCTCTGAAAAAAGCAGTTTGGCCTTTATTCTTCTCTGAAAACCTTTTCTTTTTCAGAAACCACTAACTTGTTCTAGTCTTCTTCCTACCACACCACCACCCAGACATTTGCGAAGGTCAGTTCTTCCTAGGGGCGGGCTCTGTGCATGTCTCTGTACAGTGGTTAGGTGTTTACTTGGACAGATGGAGAGAGATGCTGGTCTAGTTCTAGGAAAGTAACTATAAACAGTTCAAGGGGTTGTTTAACTATTTCTTGACCAGTCTTCACTCTGCAGCAGGAAGTAGCAGGCAGCATGCCCTGCTTCCACCAACACATGATGCAATTTGGGAGCTGAATGCCAAAAAGAAGACAAAAGATACACTGTCCCTACCTTCAAGAAGTTGACAATCTATTTGTGAGAGCACACATATGCATGCACACACACACACACACACACACAAACTAGTAATACAAGGCAGTATATAAATGTCATGTGAGGGATAGAAACCAGGTGAGGACAAGCACTTGGAGAAGGGAGAAATCTTTTCGGACAGAGGTGGCCTTAGAAGTCATCCCAGAGTAGAAATGATCAGAAAGGCTGGGAAAGGTCAGATATACAGATCTGAAGTTTGTGGGGATTCCCCAGGAAGGGAACTGTCACAAGCAAAGATAGAATTCTTCAGATGAATAGCCTCGTGTCACAGAGTGAGTCAGTGGAGAAGTCCAAGAATGTGCAAGGGGAATACCCCTCCTAAAAATATATGTTCCCAAAGTGATGACTTTTCAGCAATACTGAAGGATGGGCACTAAGACCCTGATGAGAAGAATTCAGCAGAAGCTGTGTGACTGCAAAGGTTCAGTGTGTAATGGGAACATGGGCGATAAGACTCTCAGATGTATCGCCCATGCTGAACGAAAGTTACATCTTTCTAACTCAGCTGCTCCCTCACCAACCAAATGGGCAAGTCTTGTCCCCCAGGCCCAGCCCCAGCCTGGGAACTCACTTCTAATATTAAAACACAGTTACATGTCAGTGCTGTGGATATCCTCATAAACACATAGAGTTTTAGGAGTTCACATTAAAAGACAGACAAAGCTCTGTCCTATAAAGCAATCGCAGTTTTAAAGTACATCCTGAAAGGAAAGCAGGAGGAAAGGAAGGGAGAGAGGGAAAGTGCCATGAACTTGGCTGCTTGCTAGTGACCTCTGTGATGTCCTGATAGGAGGCGGGCTGACTATAAAACGGGCAGTTAGGACGAGGCTTAGGGATAATTCCTAAGCTCTGCTTCTTCATTCTCTCGCTTCGGTTACACAGGGCTGGCTCTGGCAGCCCAGGGGAATGCACAGACCTGTCCCCAGAACCTACAGTTGACAGAGAAGTCACTGAGGAAGGAGACGAGATGAATCATTTCCCTCGCTGGTTGTTTTTCATGAACGAAAGAGACACTTGGGATGTATTGGTTTATCATCTCTGAATTAAATTAATCCTGTTAAACAGACAAAAATACAAGGGGCTCCTCAGATTCTTCGCTAGAATTGGGGTCCTGACTGGGATTAGTGGGCTTTGAGGAGGGCGACGCAGAATAGTTTCCTAATCAAAAGTGCCATCGCTCTCCAACTGTCTTCGACCTAAACTCTGGGATCCGACGGCCCCTTGGTGACAGCTGTGGCAGTGAGGCCGGATCCCCTGAGAGGCAGGTATGCACACCTGGGAAAAGAGTTCCCAGTGATTCCGGTCCACGGCCCTGGGGAATGCCTGTGACAGAGGGAGAGAAAATAAGCGGGGGCGAGCTAATGAGACCAGCTCTCCACGGCTAGAAAAGAAAAATCCCGCACTCCCGCGCTGAGGAACAAGCATGAACAATCTTTGGATGAGGCAGGCTGAGGTTCAAATTCCAGCTGTTGTGCTTCCTGCGTGTGCCCCCTCAGGGTCTCAAATTCCTATCATGGGATGAGGTAATGGCCGTTACGTCACACAGGCGTGGCAAAGGGCAAAGAGGGGATGCGAGTAGAGCACCCAGCACAGTGTCATTTACCGGGCGGTTGATACACGCTAGTTCAACCCATTTGGTGCAGTATGAAGGATGCAGGTGAGGAATTAGGTGAAAACATAGATAAACTTGGCTCTTTGGAACATCATAACTCCATAACAAAGGACAGAAGTTTATATGGGATGGCGTTTGAAAGTTTAAATGGTGCTTTCATTTTTGTGACTTCTTTGTCCCGCACAATCAATTCCGGGGGATTATTAGGAGGCAATGGCAGCCCAGGAGGTTCAGTCATTTGCCTGACATCCCACAGGTAGCAAATAAATACTGAGGTAGGAACAGATCCCACATGTAGATCTCCGATTACATCACACAGCCTCCTCGTCTGGCAACTTTAGCACCCACTGTGTTTATTTTTTTCCCCAGTGTTCATACCATAAATGTATTCACTTAGCAAATATTTACTGAGTACCTACTATGTGTCACTTGGATCCATCAGTGAACAAGAGAGCCAAGACCTCTGCCCTCAGAGAGGGCAGTGGGGAGGAAAGGAAAGGGAAACCAACAACAGGCAGGAGACATAATAAACAGGTAAATTTTACAGCATGTTGGAAGTTGGTAAGTGCTATGGAAATAAAAAGAAAAATTAGAGCAGCGCAAGAGCGATTAAAGCACAGCTATGTCTCAATGCTGTGGGTATCCTCATAAACACACAGATTTTCGAATGCTTACATTCGAAGAGACAAAACTCTTCCTATAAAGCAATCACAATTTTAAAGTGCAGGAGTATGGGAGTCAGGGGAGGGTGCCAGCTTCAATTTTAAACACAGTAGCAAGAGCAGACCTGTGGAGAACGTGACATCTGAGCAAAGCCTTGGAGGAGGTCAGAGATGAGTCTGCAGATAATAGAAGAAAGTTCCAGGTAAAGGGAACAGCCAGTGCAAGGAAGCTAAGGTGGGAAGGTTCTTCCTGGTGTGCAGGAGGGACAGCCGGGGCAGGGAGCAGATAGGAGGCACTTGTGGCCGGGATGGGTATGCAAGGGGAGGGTAACCGAAGGGAAGTTCTGTTTGTTTTTTAAGGCATAAAGGAGGCCCGGGTGCCGTGAGCATGCTGCAGTTCGTCCTGGCAAGGATTTGGGTAGCCAAGGCCGCTCTTGAACCAAGCGTGCTATTGTCTGTTTACATTTACATCATACCAAGACACTGGTCAATTTCTGGGAATTTCACCAATCCTTAGTTTAATATTAGAGAAACATGCTGTATTTTTAAAACCAGTTAAAGGTTGGCTTAATGTGCAGTCTAAGGGTCACAAACCAAATACTTAGGCAGTGACGTGGATTCTTTCACCAGGCTTTTCACCTTCGTTCTAATCTTGAGACTTAATAACCTTTCCAGGAAGCCTGAGCTTCCAGCTACAAGAAGCTTTTTAGACTTCTCCCAGTCATTTACGTAGCACCAGATTATAAATGTCTGATATTGTGAGAATTTGTGCTGAGCTGCAAGAACAAAGCAAATAATTAGCAGCAGCACACATGGTGGATTCTGTTTCCAACTCTCTCTTGCTGCCACCCTGATAGAAGCAAATGATACCGGTCATGTATCTCCTGATCACAGCCACAGTAACACTCACCACACATCAACTTCCACCTGTTCACAGTTCCAAAAATAGAGCAGCGCAGAGATTTCTGTGTGCTAGAGAAAGGAACGGGTCTTAGGGATTGAAAAAGACACAGTTCTGATGCAGGGCTTGTTCAAGAGTAACAGGAATCAGGAATCTGCAATTCTTGAACAAGTCCCTGAAAGGGCTTCTCACATCTCTGAGACTGTCACCCCAAGTATTTTGCTATATTATATATAGTGTATGTACTATAGCAAACTTTATTGTATGTGTATGTATGCATGTATGTGTGTATAAACACACTATACAATACTACGTTAGGGATAAAGACCAAATCTGGAGGATGGTTCAGACTAGATAATGTGGGCCATCAAAGAACAAACCTTAATCACTAATTCATATTCATTTTTAAATGATTTATAACATTTTACATGGGTTTTGATGTAACTGAATACAAAATTTCTCAATGTCCTTTGCAAAACCTATCCTAGCCAAATTTATCTGACTAACGCTTAGTTTAACGAGTTAATGTCACCATCAGATAGGGACAAGACTGTATCCTATATACAGCAAAACCCCATAGACTAGGGTAATCTGTACCTTTATATCTGCTGATATGTGTTAACTTCAAGCCTTAGGTAACTTCCCATTCTTTATTTTTGCTTTACAAATGCAAGCATCCATTGTACCCTAGTCAAATTTCCTGTTCTGCAACTGAATACTCGTAGAATCTCATTTTCAATTAATATATTAATACAACATTGCACTTAACATAATGAGGTTATTGCCATGTTCCTAACTAGATACCTAAGGGCCTAGAGACTTTCCTCTACCTAGCTCTAAGAAGTCTCCAGGTTTCTTTCAGAAACAAGCTTCAAAAGCATCTGCCAAGCTTTCTGAATTTTTTCCTGGAACTAAGCATGTGACCACCTGGGCTTCACCTAGGTAATTCACAAAGCAACTAAGTTTTTTCAGTTTATCTGGGACAACATATCTCTAAAATGTGAAGCTCCCAGAGCAGTCATTTTGGTGCACTTCTTAGCCAAAGAGGCAGGATCAGATACGCACAATCACAAAACAGATTGAATAGCAGGTCGTTTTTTTTGTTTGTTTTTTTTTTGTCTCCAAGGCACTTAGGCACTTCTCAGATGGTTTAAGATACCTCCCTAAATACAACACAGATGATGACAACTTCATGTTTGAAGACTTGCTTTGCTTAGGCATTGTGCTAAGACCATGAGATAGAATTTCTCATTTAACTCTTACAACCATCTTCTGAAACATCACCGCACTACTATCATGCCCATTTTGTAGATAAGCAAAAGCAAGCCATAGAGAGATTGAGCAGCTAGTCCATATCACATGGCCAAAAAATGCTGGAGCTTAAATCCCTCTGCCTGGCTTGGTATCTCTGTAATTCACTCCATTCATCTCTCAGGTTTTCCCCTGTTTTGAGAATATATTTTATAAGCACATTTATAAGCACATTTTCAGCATGACTTTTTATAGAAAATCTTTATCCCCTCTTTCCCACCCTCCCCTGCCCCACAACCTGGTTCTATCCATTTATGTAGAAAAATTAAACTTTCCAAGATGCAAATGTGTATGCATTGCTTGGTGGCTGGATTTAGCAAAAATGCCCTGTCCTGATTCCTAAAAAAGTTACACATATACCTACAATATGAACCAGCCATCTCCTTCCTAGTAATTTGCCCAAGAGAAACGCAAACATCTGTCTGTGCTGAGACTTGTACACAAGTGTTCATGGCCATTTTATTCACACAGTCAAAAACTGGAAATGGTCCTACAGGGAAGTGAATAAACAAAATATGGTATGTATCCACCCAATGAAATAGTATTCCGCAATGTAAAGGAATGAACTACTGATACACACGGCAATATGGATGAATCTTGAAGTGATTATATTTAATAGTAGTGAAAGAAACCAGACACAAAATAGTACACACTGTATGATATCATTTATCTAAAATTCTAGAAAATGCAAACTAATCTACAGTGACAAAATCCAGATCAGTGGTTGCCTGGGGTCAGGGACTAAAGGAAGAATGGATCAAAAAAGGATATAAGGAAATTTTTGGAGGTGATGAAAATGCGCTCTGTTATCTTGTTTGTGGCAATGATTTCATGGGTATATACAGCTGCAAAACCCATTGAATTCACTCTTTAAAAGAATGTAATTTATTTTACATAAGTAATACCTCAACAAATTTGAAAATAAGTTATATAAGTTTGTAAAGGAAACCATTTGTATATTGAGCTCCAGTTATCAAATCTTTTTTAAAACATACTTAAATTTTTTTTGTAAATGCCATCTTTATCTGGTACGACACATGGTTTGAGCTATCCACATTATTTATTTTAGATCCTAAATTCCTGGTAGTCAAGAACAAATTCTCTCTCTTTTTTTTAGCTTAAGTCCTGTGCTCTACCCAGCACAGCATCAGGCAGTGCAACTATTCAGAAAATTTTATCTAAACAAAACTCAATTCTGTTCTTTTCCATTGCTTTCTGAAGAAATTCTGGAAGTAGAATGTAGAGTGAGCCTGCTAGCTTGGCCATCAGCCACTAAAAAAAGTGTCACAAAGGAAATCTCTGCTATCATTCCTAAACATACAAAGTTTGCCAAAAACTCAGGACTCTGGGTGAAGAACCACCTGCAACAGTGTCAGAACTTCTGTTTATGTTAGATCAAATGTTAGATCATGTGGGCCATGAAGACAGTGTTGCCTCTGAAAGCCAAGTGCAATCCTGAGCTTGAAATTTCAGGTTTTCTACCAGGCAAGGGATAAGGAAAAAGAAGGTACCAACACAGAGTTAATCTCACAAGAGGTTAGAGTCTAGAAAGTACACTCAGCTCTGGGTTTGCTCCCACCTCTTTCCTGTTGCAAGGGGATAGAAGCCTCCATCAATATGACTGCCAGTGCTGGTCCACAAACTCTTTGTTAATGACCCTCAGTAAGGCGAGCACAGAAATCAAAAGTGTTTAGAAGCTCATATCGCATTTTGATTCTGCTAGGTGGACTCCACTCTCGTTGAACAGGGTATAAACCAGACCCAGTGTTGTCAAGCACAGGTGTGGAGTCTAGTTGTGAAGAATAGGACCATGTTTCATTTACAGTGGATTAAAATTAAAAACAAAACAAAACTGGTCTTCCTCCACAGAGGGTTTGAGAAGCAGAGTTGTATCGCGCGGCTTAGTCAGTGAAAGTTAATTTTTCCCAAAGTGATGATGGTGAGAGCCAGACAGAGGCCATTCTCTATCAGCCAGTCAAATCCTGCAACCCCCCAGCCTGTCTGCGGGTGTTCAGACTGAGATCGTAAAGGGAATTAAATAAACCTTCATAAAAAGGAAGTTTATCCAAAGTGCTATGTTTCCATTCTAATTAGTATCATGGCTGTACAAGCTGCAAATACGGTTGTCATCACATCAAGAATCAAAATGAAGGTCATGATAATGACTGTGTGGATAGAATTAATTAATTAATTTTTTTTTTGCATCCCTGTAGGAACACACTTATTCCTGAATCAGCCCCATTAGTTTTTGGAGCAGCAAAGGTAGCAGACACAGATGGCGCTGCTCCATGTGGCCCCTGCTTACATCTGATTAGGGCAGAATTAAATGAAGCCCAGGAAACTCTATACTCTTCATGGCTCCTGTTTCTCACAAAGAGTAACTGGCAGAAAGTTCAGAGCGTGGAATAGTCTGCCTCGCGCTGTACAAGGACTGCATGGGAGGAGGTTTCCTCCTCCTACCCACGGATGAAACTGTACAGATTCAAATGGGGAAGATGGAGGCCAGGACTTTTGAGCTTATAGGCAAGATTTACTTAATTCTTATTATTCTTTCATACGGCAGCTCAATTGTCACACTCTTCACCAACTTCCCTGATTAGACTGCTTCCTCCTGTTTATCACAGATATGATAAATTTAGTTCTGTGAGTCTTTGATTAGCATCCATCTCCCCTACTGCTCAGTAAGCTCCACGGGGCTGTCCTGTTCATCACTGGGTCCCCAGCACTTAAGCACAGTGATGAGCAACAGAACGTACTCGAATAAATGTTTCTTGAGAGAAGAGATGAGTGAAT
Organism: Propithecus coquereli; assembly: GCF_000956105.1. NCBI lineage: Eukaryota > Metazoa > Chordata > Mammalia > Primates > Indriidae > Propithecus > Propithecus coquereli. Next base: position 2,302,901 of record NW_012149764.1, read on the forward strand.
GAATGACTGGATGGACACGTGAAGTGTCTACATATCAGACCATATACACAATGCTTTGGCACGTGTTTTTAGATAAAACAATAGAATTAATCATGAGTCTCATATAATTATTAAAAATTTTTAAGAAGAGAGGGTGGCCCATGGAGGCCTTATTATCAGCTCAAAAGAAAATATTCCTAAGAATTCAGGGGTAGGAAATATACCGAGAGTAGGCTAGGCACGGTGGCTCAGTGCCTGTAATCCTAGCACTTTGGGAGCATAACTTGAAGCCAGGAATTCAAGACTAGCCTGGGCAATAGCAAGACCCTGTCTCTACAAAAAAAAAAAAGTTTTAAAAAATTAGCCAGGCACAGTAGTGCACGTCTGTAGTCCCAACTATTCAGGAGGCTGAAGAGCTGAGGCAGGAAGATCATTTGAGCCCAGGAGTTCCAGGTTCCAGTGAGCTATAATGATGCCATTGCACTATAGCCTGGGCAACGAAGCAAGACCCTGTCTCAAAAAGAAAAAAAAGAAAAGAAATATACTGAGAATATATACATAATGGTTCATGCTCATGGGGAGTTTTGTAAATGAAACAACTCTCTTTTTTGCAATAATCAATAGAGAAAGAGACCTGAGTTATTCTGTATTGCAGTTAGCACCAAATGTTACAAGTAATGTTTAAAAATAAAAGTCATGATAGAAAAGAACAAATACTGTAACATATCCAATCTATGCTTTGGGTCAAATCAAGATCCCAAGAACATTATCAATTGTAGATAGTAAAAACTTGAGAACATATGGTTAGTCTACAAAGGCTTTCTTCCAATATCAAGATTATAAACACACAGATACTTTACCAAATAGTCCTATAACACTCCAGGAGCTAGGGAATTCCATTTTAGTTGGAGAGAATGGATTTACCCACTTAGTATTTACTGAGAAACACAAAGTCATTAGTTTTACTGCAGACGAGTCTCAGTTATCCAGCCACATTAACACAGTTCCATTAATTTTTTCCTAGTAAACACACAATTACTTATATCATTGTATATCTGAATAATCATGCTTTTGTTATCATGAAGCAACAAGGATTATAGTGAGTTTTATTAATAGGCATTTAAGTATGAAAGCTCAACAAAAGCATAAAAATCTAGGTACTTTAAATGTATTGTTCTCCATTTTCTAAAAAATATTTGAGATGACCCAAAAAAGGAGAAACAAAAAATAAATATATATATATATGTTAGACATATATATGAGAGAGAAATAAGAGAATCAGCTGCATATCTAATATAGTTCAAATAAATAATACAATAAAATGTAAATCATTTTGTAATGAGTTATATACTTCCAAATCTAAGAACACCCAACTTGTAGCTGTTTTAACATCTATTTTCTTTAAGTATACTTACTAGACTATTTTAAAAATGTATTAAAGCACTTTTACCAATATCATTTTATCCATTCAAATTATCAGGGGTAAAAGAGGTGAGTGACAGAATTAACTTTTATCGACCAAACACTGCAAATATTATCTCATTTAATCCTCACAATATCCTTTCCAGATAGGTCTTGTCACTCTCTTATAGATGAGAAGAGAGAAACAGAAAGATTAAAACTTATACAGCTGAGAAGAGACGGGACTGGATTCAAATCCAGGTCTGTTTGACTCTGAATTCCATGGGTCCTCAGGATTTAAGGCCACATGTGAGAGAAGGAGGAGGAGCTCAGCACTGGTGCTCCTTTAAATCTGACCCCTGCCCCATCTTCCTCTCAACAATAAAGGTAGGCCAAACCTTTGGACACAAACGCCTACTTGATCAGCTGCACTGTAATCAGTTCCATCCTGTGGTAGTTAACAATCCACCAGATACAATTTTAGTAACCTTGCTAAAAGGACACATTTCTTCAATTGAGCAACCCTTAGCCATTTCAGAGTCACTAAAATGACTCCAGAAGATTCCAAAGGAGCCATCCAACCAGGTCTTTAAGCCACACACACAAAAAAGGATGCCATTCAGCAACAGTGTAATTCAGCAGTTGTTCACAGCAGGAGTTTTGCTAAAATAGTTCACAATTGGATACACTAGAATGCCTTTCGCATTCCCACAGTTGGTAAAGGACAACTAGTTCGTTTGAGGATTGAAACATTTTCAAAATGCACTGTAAAATTAGACATACCCTCCCCGCACCCCATCGCAGTTTGAGGCTCCCCTTGTCTCTCAAATCTATTGTTCAGTTAATCTGTGCATGCATGCCAGAATATTCTAATTTAACTCTGAGCCTGGGACATGGTATATTTTGTTTCTAGCTGCAAGAGTGTGAATGCCATAAATAACATGTACTGTGCTTGTTCTCTGTTCCTAAACAGTCTGATAAGCCCATATTGAAATCGTTTCAGCAATCACATTTGACAGCTCACTAGGATCCTGTTCAATCCAGCCTCCCAACCAGTCCATTATTCCTGCCAGTTTCCAAGCAGACGAGGCATTCAGACACCCGTCTCTAAATGAGAACAGCCCTGGCGGAACCCTTGCAGGAGAAGTACACTCCAGCTAACAGGCCGTCAATCTGTCAGTAGCTCTTAAGATCCCTCAGCCTTGTCCATCTGAAGCCCAGCGCAGAGCCTCGAGGAAGGGAAACTCAGTGGGTGAGGGTCCTGTCAATTCCATTCCAACAGACCCATGTGCAAACTTGTATGCCAGACAAAACCAGCAAAACCCACACAACCCAGATCCAGTACAGCGGCAGCATAGCACTTTTCTTCCTCTAACTCATTCGACCATTAAATAAACAGTAATTAAACATCAACCAGGTCACAAAGACACCATGTACCATAAGAGAACTTTGAAACCAGAGAGCTTCTAGGGTCAATTTCTGACTCTAAAACACATAATTATAGGATGCTAAGTATCTTAAATTTTCTGGGTCTCAGTTTCTCCATCTGTAAGAAAGGGATAACATGCATCATTTCACAGAATTGCTGTGAAGATCCAAGGAGATCATGCACTTTGTAAGACATCTAGCATAATGCCTGACTTTATAAAGAGAGACTCAATGAAACATCAATTCCCTTGCTTTCTTCTCTTATCAAAACAAAAGGTTTCCCATTTTCTCAAATCATGCAGCCTTTACATTAGAACCAAGAGCATATAAGGACACTGAGAAAGAAGTAAGTTTTTATCTTTTTTTATTTTTCAGTAAAATAGTCACTAAAATATAACATACATACAGAAAAGAGAATAAATCATTGGATAAAGCTCACTGAATTTTCAGGAAGTGACACAGCATGTAACCCAGATCAAGAAAGAAAATAACCAGCCCTCCAGGAGCCCCCTCCTGCCCAATTCCAGCCATTCTTCCTCAACTCTAATCTCTTAGCTGAATCCCAACACCAGAGACTACTTTTGCTTGCTTTTGAATTAAATAATATTTTAATAGTGTCTGCACAGACAACTGGCAAATAAAAATACAGGACATTTTATATGGATTTGCAGCTAATGAGCTGAGTCAAAGGGATAGTAAGTTTTAAAAATAAACAAACACCCTGATAGCAATGAAGGTAATAAATGTTGCTAGAATTGTGTTAGGTTCTCTCCTTTTTCTTATTCCTTATGCAAGCACTCTGGAACAAGCATTAAAATCTTACACATGTGGGTGGCAAGACACATTGTAACTGCTTTCTAGTGTGCTACTTGATTGAGAAGTAGACATATTACTACAAGGAGAAGAAGAAGGAAGTGTATTTTGTAGAAAGAAAGGAAGATTTAATTCTGAAAGTAATTTCCACTATCCAAACTCAAATTATAAATCAGTAATTTCCTCCCAAGTACATCTAAGTCCTAAACCTCACTGATAACTTCCTCATTACCTTAAAAACTATCTTTGAAATCCTTGGGATCCTTAAATTTTAGAAGCTCTCATGTGGTCAAATATAACGTTATTTTCCCGTCAGGATTAGAAATTCCAACAGATCTTTTCTTCCCATTAGACCAAACTGTGTGCTCCCCACAATTCTTGACGGCACAATTCAGAGTTAACATAAGTCACGCTCACTGAGAGGTTAACAGAGAATGCAGGATGCTGGGATGAGGCAAGAAATGCTGAGCAGTCTGTTTTCAAATATTCTACCGTGGACGTATCTTAGCATCATGTGCTGACATCATCAAGAAACTGCTCATAAGGATGCTCAACATCACTAGTCACTGGAGAAATGCAAATCAAAACCACAATAGATAACACAATCACCAGGATGACTACAAAAATATGGAAAATAACAGGAAAATAAAGTGTTGACCAGGATGTGGAGAAACTGGAACATTCATGCATAGCTGGTTGGAATGTAAAATGATGCAGCTGCTAAGGAAATCAACCTCAAAAAATTCAAATAAATTACTACATGACCCAGCAAATCCACTCCTAAATATATATCCCAAAGAAGTGCAAATAGTACTCAAATACTTGTACATGCATATTCACAGTAGTACTATTCATAATAGTCAAAAAGTAGAAATAACCCAAATTTCCATCAACGGATGAATGGGTAAACAAAATGTGATATGTACATACAATGGAATATTATCCAGCCATAAAAAGGGATGAAGTTCTGACACATGTGGATGAACCTCAAAAACATCATGCTAAGTGAAAGACGCCAGACACAAAAGGTCACATAATATATGATTCCACTTATATGAAATGCCCAGAATAGGCAAGTACCTAGAGACAAAAAGCAGACTAGTGGTTGCCAGAGGATGAGGGGAGGGAAGAAGGAGGAATTAGTGCTCGATGAGTAGAAAATCTCTTTCGGGGTGATGAAAATGTTCCCAAACTTGAGACAGGTGATGGTTGTACAACATTGAGAATGTACTGAATGCTATCAACTGTACGCTTAAAAGTGACTAATTTATGTCATGTGAATTTCACTTCCATTTTTAAAATGTCAAAAAAAGAAAAAAAGAAAAGGAGATGAAAAAAGACACTGCTCCTAGGTACCAAAGAAAATAATACTCCTAGAGGTATAAAGGTGATGACAGAACAACCAAGCAATTCAACTGCGAGCTCAGTTAGAAAGTGCTCCAGTGGCCCCAGTCCTTCTCTCTTGGGTGATATAATAAAGGTTTAAAATCATTCTTTTAAAACACTTATTTTTTTCATGCCAATATGCATGTGGCAAGGAGCCTAGACTCTAGGTAGCCAGGAAAGGCCTGGCAGATAGCAAAAGTCTAGACAGGTACAGATAGGAGGTTAGATACAGCAAAATCAAAGGAACCCAGCAGGTCCTCTTGACCTTGGCAAGAAGGGTTCAGGGTTCAGGAGGTCAGAAAAAGGCATCCCAGGCAGCCCTATGAGCAAGGGATACCAAGTGAGACCCACCATTTGGCAGATACTAACTGCCTTCAGTCCTGTTCAGACTACCTGTTGTAAGGGTGTGGGACCCTAAAACCACAGACGCTCACTGCATACAGAAAGCGGTTTCAAAAGTTCCAGTGACCATCTAAGGCAGAGCAAGAGGTGCGGGTTCAGCAGAAGACCCTTCACTCCTTCCCAAGTTCTTTGGACTCAGCTCTAAAATCTGCCTCCCAGCTAGGAACTTTAGTCCTCACCAGTGTAATCACCAAAAACCAACTTTTATGTAAGTCTATGAAAATTACAAAATATAAAAGCACAGCATTTTATTTTCTTCCTCGGAGAATTTTTTTCAAAATTTTATGTAAACTTTTATCATTTTTTAAAAATACTATTTTTAAAAGAATTTGTCAGTCAATAAATATATTTAAAGGTGGCAGAATAACCATAAAACAAACTAAAGGCATAGAACTGTACACCATGTAGCAGCTTAACAAATTTGAGTATATCTAATGTGTATCAAGGAGAATACATGCGAAATGTCAAATGATGAAGGAATAAAAAAATCTCACTGTGTTGGGATTATGAGGTACCTTCCAGTTAGATCCGCTTCAACATTTGCAGGACAGGGGTAAGACTCCACATGGAAGCCCATATACTCAATGCCAAAAGGCTGAAGCAAGAGGATCGCTTGAGCCCAGGTGTTTGAGGCAACCGTGAGCTAGCATCATTCCAATGCACCCAGCCTGGGCAACAGAGCGAGACTCTGCCTCTTAAAAAAAAAAAAAAAACTGTAACAGATCCCCTGAAACTTTATTAATTCTATCAAGGCATAATACCATCAGAAAATAAGTCTGAAACAGAGAAAAGTCTGGTTCTATAATTAAGAGCAGGATTCCACGATCTAATTATTAAATTTTCAATTAAAGCAGAGTTCTTGATATATTTCTCCACTTTCTTGAATTAGTAGAGACCTGTAAGCATGTTCAGAGCAGAAATATGTTAATTAGGAAGAGAATTTCCCAATAAGAAGCTCAGCCCACAACACCTGATAATTAGGAGTGTTATAACAATTCACTGACCCTCCGGGGAACATTTTGTAGTATTGGTTGTCCTCGAATATTCACAGAAAGCCACAATTTTTCCCAGTTGTCACTTTTGCTGCTGCTTTTGCAGACTGTCACATTTACAAGTCTTCAAGAAATAGTTTGGGGAGCCACGTAACACTGGCATCCACTGGTACTCTCTTTTCCAATAGTGTCTGCCTTTTTGTCCTCAGGGGTCTTTCTCCTCAACCTGAGCACTTACTGGTTGAGGAGGTGAGCAGCACAGTTCCTCACACCCCAGAGCGTGGAATCTTGTCTTCAGACCCTGAATGTCACTTGGTATTCTAGAATGCCCCTGGTAGTGCGTGGGGCCAAAACACGAATGTGGGGCAGTCTTCATTACTTCGCATACACTAGCAGCAGCAAGATGGCGCTGGACTTCACCATGCTGTTGTGTGTACAACTGTCGCGAGGTGAGCCAGGACACTGAGGTTCTGAATGTTTTAGAAAACTGTTCCTGACAGAATAGCAGATGAGACGATAAAGCAGAAACACAAGGAAGGAGCAGCAATACTAGCCTAAAAGTATCAGGAGTAGAAATAATCCCAACAAGACTGCTTGCTATAGCTGTCCAGCATGCTAAACACTTTTCAAACATGCATGTTGTCATTAAATCTTCACCACAATCCTTTATGGTAGATGTCATCCCTGTTTTACAGATGAAAATGTTAAGGCACAGGTTGCTTATTGGAAGATCCTATAGATAGCGAGCCAGATCCAGGCCTAGTCAACTGAAGTTAAAGTTCTTGACCAGTGTCTTATACTGTGACATCTCAAAGCTACCCCCTATTCATCTCCTGTTACACCTTTCGTCTCCTAATTAAACCTCCACATCTGGCCAAATTCTTTAACTGTAGCTCCTGTGGATTCTCCATTTTACACTTTCGTTTCCACTGCCACTGGCCTAGTTGAGGCTCTGGTTATTTCTTCTCTGTTATTGCAACTGTGCCCTAACTGATCTCCTCCACCCAGCTTCTATTATATATCCTTCCCCCTGGTCCCCAAATGAGCTTCCCACGGCACAAGTCACGGACACCCCTTCCCAGAAACTACCTGGCTTCCTAAAAGGCGCAGTCTCAAGCTGGCCTCCCTTCCTGTCTTGCCTTCCACCACATCAGTCTCCCTGTACTTGACCCAAATGCTTGTACCCTGCCCCACCTAAACACAAGCCCACAGCTCTGACCATCGTGCATTCCATTCCAGAGGACTGGAATGCCCTCTCTTCTTTCCTCCCCTTCCTTCAAGGCTCAGTCAGGTGGGATCTCCTGCTGCCTGCCCAGGTCCCTTTGTCAGAATGAATCCTTCTCTCTTACACACTCCCATACAGGATGACTTGGCCTTGAGCTGCATTTATTTTATTCTATAGGTCTTAATTTGCCTGACTCCCTGCTAGGCTGAAAAATTCAAGGTCATCTTTAAAAGGAAAGTGCCTATATGCTTTTTGCAGAGAATTACCATCTGAAAGGAGCCCCAAATGAGAATGTTACTTTAGAGTTTGAAGGCTTTTTTCCTCGCTATCATCAACAAAAATTCTCAGATTGACTGTATTTCACTTTTCGTTTTTGTTATTTTTTCATTTTGTTTTGTTCTGGCTAAGAAAACAAATCAAACCTCTTTTTTTCTCTCAGACCTTGCCCTACCCTAATTTCTGTCTTCTCCAATTTTTACTCTATACCTGCATTTTCACTATTTTATGTTTCCCTTAATTTACCTTAATTTCTGTGGAGCAAGATGAGATAAATAAATAGATGCATAAATAAAGAGTAGGTTTTTGAGAAATGACTGACAACTTGAATTGAGAACTTGAATTGAAAGCAAGATTCCTATTGAGAAAGAAGTTGAGAACTAAGTCCAAATTGGTCACGGTCTCTATCAGTAGCCAAAGGGGAGGATATAAGCAAGACTCAAATAAGAAAGCAGTTGCTTCCCAGGACCCAAAAGATACTAGAGTAAAAACAAGGGGGAGGAGGTCGGGGGTAGCTGCTGCAAAACCTGCAGCCTTAAGCACTGAGGCCTAGATACTAAATAGGTGCCCAGTCAATGGAGCTTTACCTGAGAATTTTTGTTGGACTCGGACTTCTCCAGTAAATTCCCACTACAGTGATTGCTGGTTGTTCATGGGGCAGGGGTGGGAGAAAAACTGTGGGTGATATACCAGAAGGAACTCAGAAAAGCTGCTGTTTGGAGGACCCATCCTGATGCCAAAATCCCTCCCCATTTCTTATATTTGTGTGTAACTACCGACCTCCAGGAGAAACGAAAACCCGTGGAGGGGCTGGAAATCCAAGGGGCAGTGCTACAGTGGATTCTTGTCCATATCAGAGTCACTATTCCCTGCAGTTATGGCAGAAAAAAAGCCAGAGCAGATGACAGGAGCTTCACTGTTCTAATCTTTGTCCTATAACTTGACTGGCAGGGTGACTTTGGAACATCACCCACCTCTCCGAGCCTCAGTTTTCTCCATCCTAAAATGGGAACAGGTATACCTTCCTTACTGGGTACTTTGAGGATCAAATGAAATAACATGTGAACTGGCTTTATAAACTCTCCATAGACAAGACTGTTATTTCCATTTCAACAAAGATTTCTTGTGAAAGGCATCATGTATAGGAGTATAGATCATGGATTCCAAAATTAAATGGGATTTAAATTCTGATTTTATCACTCCCTAGCTTTGCGACCACGGGCAAGTTACTAACTTCTATGTGCCTGAGTTTTCTCATTTGTAAAATGGGATAATGAGAGTGTCAATCTGATAGGATTATCATGAGGATTAAATGCGCTAAATTTTTTAACCTAAAGAAGTACCTGGCACATAATGTGCTATACACGTTTCATTTGTATTCAACTGAGACTATCCCACAAAACAAGTACTATGCTGAGTGCTAAGGGACACACACACACACACAAATAGTGAATCCTGGTATAACTTTCACAGGACCAGGCATTACTTTAACCTATGACCTAAGCATTAGAAGATAAACTTCTCAGGAATAGAAAAATACGTTACAACCTTGCCAATAGACTCACAGCTGGAATTCTCTTGAATTTCAGATTTTCACCCTGCCCTTGTGGTCACAATTAATTTGCAATCTCTCTCCAAGAGTTACTGTGATTCACTTATGCTCATAAAATGCTCAAGTGTTGTTTTTTTTTAAAATGCCATCTATTTAATGAACTACTATTATGACAGCTGTGGAGAAATTTCACTTTGGTGTTTTCCTAAAGGAATATTTTATACACACCTTTCAGCTGCCCATGTTCAGGGAAGACACAAAATCCAGGAAGGGGAAAAAAAATCACTTCAATGGATAAAACCTTTACAAGATAGCCCATCTGTCTTTGAGAGCTCGGAAGTGGTTTTGTTTTTATTTGTTTAAGCGGAACATTAACGAGGGAGAAGAACATCTTTCCCCTCTTCCTGTTCACCTGGCTTGGAAGAGACAACCTGGTAAAACTTCAGTGAGGTCCAAGTAAATTTTGTCACTGTTGGATAATTTATTTATAATTAATCAAGTGTTTTATTTTAGGACGATTAGCAGCCAGCCATATTCCAGTTCTGACATTCTAAAAATATTATCCCATGATTGACTACTTCTTTTGAAGTGTAGCAGGAAAGTTGTCCAACTTCTTACCAAGCTCCAAAAATCCTCTCTGTTGACACAGAGGGAAACCTCTAATTACATGAGTCACTGTAGTTTTACAACTGAATAAACTGTTAACGAAATTGGAAAAATTTTCATCAAGATGATAAAGGCCATTCTGGAACTCAGTGCCAAAGCAGTCCTGACTTGTACCTTTCAGAGAAATGACCACTTGTAAAGAGATTGACATCTGGGAGATTAAAGCTGATATCCAATATGCTTTCCCAGGTCTCAACAGGCTGCTTTATCCTGATTAAAAGGAAAAAGAATTTCCTGGGCATGTCCCTTTAATGTTTTTATCCTAGTAGTGGGTATGAGAATCCATTCTGTAAACCACTGTGCTAGCATGTTGTAAAAGATAAATGGCCCTGGGGCTTGTGACATAGTTTGGCCACATATATGCAACTCTCCAGTACTTTTTTTTTATTCCAAAGTATTATAGGGGTACAAATCTTTTTGGTTACATGGATCGATTTTATAATGCTTGAGTCATGGTTATAAGTGTGCCCAGCACCCAGATAGTGTTCATTATACCTGTTAGGTAGGTTTTGCCCCTCTTATCCTCCCCTTTCCCCTCTGCTTGATTTCCATTGAGTTTTATATCCTTTTATGCACATGTGTGCTCATCAATTAATTCCAATTTAATAGTGAGTACATGTGATGTTTGTTTTTCCATTCTTTAGATACTTCACTTAGGATAATGGTCTCCTGTTCCATCTAGATTGTTGCAAAAGGCATTAAGTCATCCTTCTTCGTGGCTGAGTAGTATTCCACAGTATACATATACTACGTTTTATTAATCCACTCATGAATTGATGGACATTTGTGTTGATTGCACATCTTTGGAACTGTGAATTGTGCTGCAACAAACTTTTGAGAACAAGTGTCTTTTTGACTAAATGACCTCTTTTCCTTTCAGTACATACAGGGTAATGGGATTGCTGGATCAAAAGGAAGGCCTACTTTTAGGTTTTTGAGAAATATCCATACCGTTTTCCATAGAGGTTGTACTAGTTTACAGTCCCACCAACAGCATCTAAGCATTCTTTTCTCTCTGCATCCATGCTAGTATCTCTTGTTTTTGGACTTTTTAATAAAAGTCATTCTGACTGGGGTAAGGTGATAGCTCATTGTGGTTTTAATTTGCATTTCCCAGATGATTAGTGACATTGAGCATTTTTTCCTATGTTTATTGGCCATTTTCCTATCTTCTTTTGAAAAGCCTCTGTTCATGCCTTTTACCCACTTTTTAATGGGGTTGTTTGATTTTTTTCTTGTTCATTTGCTTGAGTTCTTTGTAGATTCTCACTATTAGTCCTTTATCAGGTGTGTAGTTTGCAAATATTTTCTCCCATTCTGTAGGTTGTCTGTGTACCCTGTCAATTGTTTCCTTGGCTGTGCAGAAGCTTTTAATTTAATCAAGTCCCATTTATTTATTTTTGTTGTTGTTGTGATTGTCACTGCGGTCCACATCATAAATTCTTTGCCTAGGCCAATATCTGGAAGAGTTCTCCAACGTTTTCTTCTAGAATTCTTATGGTTCCATGCCTTACATTTAAGTCCTTTATCCATCTTGAATTAATTTTTATAAGTGGTGAGCAATATGGACTGTTTCATTCTTCTACATGTAGCTATTCAATTTTCCCAGCACCATTTATTGAATAGGGATTCTTTCCCCCAATGTATATTGTTGTCTGCTTTGTCAAAAATCAGTTGGCTGTATATGGATGGTTTTACATCTGGGTTTTCTGTTCTGTTCCATTGGTCTATGTCTCTATTTTTGTGCCAATACCATGCTGAATGGGGAAAAGCTGAAAGCATTCCTGCTCAGAACTGGAACAAGACAAGGATGCCCATTGTCACCACTTCTACTCAACACAGTGCTGGAAGTCCTAGCCAGAGCAATCAGGCAAGAGAAAGAAATTAAAGGTATACAAATCAGGAAAGATGAGGTCACACTATTGCTTTTTGCCGATGATATGATCTTATATTTAGAAAACCCCAAAGGTTCCACCAAGAGACTCATGGAATTAACAAATGAATTCAGCAAAGTCTCAGGTTACAAAACCAATGTACACAAATCAGTAGCATTCCTATACACCAATAACAGCCAAACTGAGAGTCAAATCAGAGACCCAATACCTTTTGCAATTGCTACAAAGAAACAAAATACCTAGGAATATACTTAACCAAGGAGGTGAAAGATCTCCACAAAAGGAACTAGGAAACACTGACGAAAAAAATTACAGATGTTACAAACAAGTGGAAAAACGTATCATGTTAATGGATTGGTAGAATAAACATTGTTAAAATGTCCATACTGCCTGAAGTGATTTACAGATTTACTGCAATCCCCATCAAAATACCAACATCATATTTCACAGATCTAGAAAAAATAATTCCATACTTTGTGTGGAACCAGAAAAGAGCCCAAATAGCCAAAGCAGTCTTAACCAAAAGGAACAAATTGGGAGGCATCACATTACCAGACTTCAAACTATACTACAAGGGTATAGTAATCCAGTACTCTTTTGTTCATTTTTTGCCTTCAAAATTTACATCTGTAAAGCTTCTTTAATACTGATTTCTTAAATGTGAGGATCCAGCCTTTAAATGCATTAAACACTGTGCCTACAAATATCCCTATCTGTAGAAACATCGGAAAGACGACAGCTGGGCTCCCTCGTAACTCTGATCACCTGCTTTTCTCCCCTAGTGGTCTCTGAGGCAGCCTAATTTCCCAGTTGAAGAGCTGCCTGATAACCCAATGTCTTGTCTCACCAGGAGCCATTGGGTAAAGCTGCAGAGCCTGCCACAAAATTAGGAACCATCAATCTCTTACAAACTTGGAACTGGGGGCACATAAAAAAGAAAACCAATATAACAAGATTGGGCATCAGACCTTGCTCTAATCCTGCCCTTTGGGAAGTTTTTCAAAAGGAGCATCCTAAGGACTCTATTCACACCTAGGGCAGTTTCACACTCTACCTGTTTAATATGGAATTTAATAGGACACCTTGTTATCCTTTGGAGAGGGTCCAGCATATTCACTTATAAAGGTATTTATGCATATATTAAAATTGGTGCTGAGGACCAAAACTCGAAGACTTGATTGAAAAAAATTACTCTTCCTAGATGCCCAATGCAGTATTATTTAGCCACTGAAGGGCAAGACAGAGACGCCACCAGACAGTCTCTATTGGTATCCAAGTACCTGTCTCTCTCTCTTCCAATTTATTCCCCTGTGAGTTACTGACTGTGAAGAGAAGCCTACACATCTCAGAAACAGTTCTGCTCCCACAGGTCTCAAGCCCACAGAATATGTAACTTCACAGAATCACAGAATAGCAGCCCTGGAAATGAGCATAGAGACTATCTGGTCTAACTCCCTCTATTTTTCAGACCAGAAGGATGAAGGCAGGGCAAGTAAAACGACTTCTCCAAGGTCACACCACCAGTTAGTGCCAGGGCTTGGCCCACAGCCCAGCTAGCTTCCAGTCCAATGCTCTTTCCCACTGCATTTCCTGACATTTATGTATTTTCTTCCAGAATTGGTCCAGACTTTGTGAAGGTCGTAAAAACATCTGGGAGAAGGTGGGTGTTTTTCAATGATTACTACAGTGTTATGCCAAGATGGTCAAATATTATGAGAGTTGGGGCACTCAAGTTATAAGCAGATGGAGCAGACATATCACTGTAGGATTCAGGTTCACACTATGAACTGGAGGCTTGGCAAAGACAATGGGTAAAGGACAAGCCCAGGGCCAGTCCATCTCAAATGTGCAGGCCAAAACTGGGAAGATCTGGGTTTTAAGAGAAGAGCCAAGGGCACCCCTGCTTTAATATATTCCAAGTGGAGAATAACTGAGACCTCCTGTTTAATGAAATTACATCCTCTGGTCATCCTGCAGAAAAACTCCCTACATAGCCCTGGTACTTCACTGGCCAAATATTTAACTAAGGAGGTAAAAGACCTCTACAGGGAGAACTATGAAACATTGAGGAAGGAAATAGCAGAGGACGTAAACAGGTGGAAAACCATACCATGCTCGTGGGTTGGCAGAATCAACATCGTTAAGATGTCTATACTACCCAAAGTGATCTACAGATTCAATGCAATCTCTATTAAAATACCAACATCATTCTTCACAGATGTAGAAAAATTAATTTTACACTTTGTATGGAACCAGAGAAGACCCCGCGTAGCAAAAACAATTGTAGGCAAAAAAAAACAAAATGGGAGGTATCAACTTACCAGACTTAAAACTTTATTATAAGGCTATAGTAATCAAAACTGCTTGGTACTGGCACAAAAATAGAGCCATTGACCAGTGGAAAAGAACTGAGAACCCAAATATAAAACGATCCTCATATAGCCACCTAATCTTTGACAAAGCAGACAAAAACATACACTGGGGAAAAGAATCCTTATTCAATAAATGGTGCTGAGAAAACTGGATAGCCACATGTAGAAGACTGAAGCAGGATCCACACCTTTCACCTCTCACAAAAATCAACTCACACTGGGTAACAGATGTAAACCTAAGGAGTGAAACTATTAGAATTCTAGAGGAAGATGTTGGAAATACTCTCTAGACATTGGCCTAGGCAAAGAATTTATGAAGAAGATCCCAAAGGCAATCACAGCAACAACCAAAATAAATAAATGGGACCTGATCAAATTAAAAAGCTTCTGCACAGCCAAAGAAACGGTCACAAGAGCAAACAGACAACCTACAGAATGGGAGAAAATTTTTGCATGCTACAAATCCGATAAAGGGCTGATAACCAGAATCTACTTAGAACTCGGGAAAATCAACAAGAAAAAATCAAACGACCCTATCAAAAAGTGGGCAAAGGACATGAACAGAAACTTTTCAAAAGAAGACAGAATAATGGCAAAAAAACATATGAAAAAATGCTCAACATCTCTAATCATCAGGGAAATCCAAATTAAAACCACAATGAGATATCACTTATCTCCAGTGAGACTGGCCTTTATCAAAAAGTCCCAAAACAATAAATGTTGGCGTGGATGCGGAGAGATAGGAACACTCATGCACTGTTAGTGGGACTGCAAACTAGTGTAACCTCTGTGGAAAGCAATATAGAGATACCTTAAAGAAATACAAGTACAAGTACCATTCGATCCAGCAATCCCATTACTGGGCATCTACCCAAAAGAACAAATGATACTCTATAAGAAAGACACCTGCACCCGAATGTTTATAGCAGCACAATTCACAATTGCGAAGATGTGGAAACAACCCAAGTGTCCATCAATACATGAGTGGATTAATAAAATGTGGTATATGTATACCATGGAGTACTATTCAGCTTTAAGAAACAATGGTGATATAGCACCTCTTGTATACTCCTGGATAGAGCTGGAACACATTCTACCAAGTGAGGTATCCCAAGAATGGAAAGACAAGCACCACATGTACTCACCGTCAAATTGGTATTAACTGATCAGCACATAAGTGCACATATAAGAATAACATCTATTGGATGTTGGGCAGGGGGGAAGGGGGAGGGGGAAGAAGGGAGGAGGGGATGGGTATGTGCATACACAAAGAGTGCAATGTGCATCATCCAAAGGATGGACATATTTGAAACTTGGACTTGGCGGGGAGGGGAGGGCAAGGGCAACATACGTAACCTAAACATCTGTACCCCTATAATATGCTGAAATAAAAAAAAAAATCAGCATACGTATAAATCAAAAAAAAAAAAAAAAACAAAAAACAAGGAGATGGGAATTTGGGAGTTTGCTACTGGAGTCTGGTGGGTAGAGGCCAGGGAAACGACAGCCCCCACCACAAAGAGCTACCTTGCCCTTAATGTCAGTAATGCTGCTTTTGAGAAACCTTGCTTCAGGCAAATCCACTATCTCAATCTGTTTCAGCTTTTGCACCTCAGACTTGGTGGAAGAAAGATTGGGTCTGCTCCATGGGTACTGCCATTTTTACTCAATTCAGCCTTGCCAGCGCAGAGGCCCCATTCTTACGTTTGTCTGTGTGAGGTTACCAGCTCAGCTGTTCACAAAATGGTGCTTCGTTTCCTATTCAAATAAGGTTCTTTCTGCAGATGCTCTGTTGGTCAGGACCCCAGAGACAAGAAAGGATGAATGGAAGGATTTGGGTACCAGAATCTCACCTGACACCCTAACAACTCCCAGGACCAGCCCTGACTCTTCATTTGCAAGAATCCAAGTTTTAAAAATTATTAAGTCCAAGGGTCGGCAGAATAGAGAAATGAAATACCAACAGGGTCAACTGTCAACCAAGCAGACTAAACCTAAGCTATCTTCATTCAAATATATTCTGGGAGTTACTGTGGTTAACCTGTGAGTACATAAGATATGCTGTTAATGCTGAGAACACAATGTACCAAAGAGCTCACCGCTTACTCATCTGTTTCTATTTTGCCTCAAGAGTGAGTACAGCATAACACTTCTCACTATCTACTGTCTGTTTTACCCCAAATCTCCCACATCCACCGTTCCCAAGATTTCCACGCTGATTCGGAGCCATTTATGTCAGCCCAGGTGTTCGGAGTTCCAGGTTGAAACATTTGGTTAATTAACGTCATGCTGCAAACACTCAAAATCACTTCAGCTGCCACTAGAACAAAACAAAACTCGAAAAAACAAAAACTGTGGGGAAATATAAACAAATGGCGGTATTGTGGAAAACAATATATGATTTCAGTGACAATAAAAGCAGCAAGGGCTTTCTTGAATTAATACGGCATTCCTTAAAAACGTTTTTCTAAAAGAAATTACATTAAGTTTGAGCAAAGACTTGAAAGTGCACATATTTACGAGCAAAATGAAGCTATGTGCTCAGATGCCAAATCATTAGCACTTGCTCGAAAAGAAAAAAGGTATTGGTGAAAAAGAGTGTGAACCCCGAGAGTGGCAATTTGGGAAATATCAAAAGAAACGGCCTTTCTTCTATTGAGAACCCAAAACGGTTTTTCGCCCCCACTTTCAGAGCCACAATGCTCTCAGCTCAGTTCTCTCAGCACTTACAGGTTCCCTGCCCCTCCCCTTCCCGAAACCCCCCTCAAGGTCCCAATTGACCTCCCGCATTTTAATCCTTTTAAACACACATTTGTTCCTTTCTTCCCAGTCACTTTCAGTGAGACTTCATGTGTTTGGAAAGGGGCCAGAGGTGGTTCTGAAAGATTTAATTTTTAAAAAATGTTGAACTGTAGAGTGTTGAGAAAGAATCTGGTTTTCTTAGTATTGAAGTGGGAGATCAAGGTGAGGTACATTGAGTTTTTGATGTATTTTCTTTTCTAAGAACTGAGGCAGCCAGAGGAGGGTGGGGAGCAGTCCTGGCTGGAGATTTGGGTGTAGTCCCAGGTGGGATTCGGGTATGGCTGGCTTGGGGCACAGACAGGCTGAAGGCTCCAGCAGTCAGTCTGCAGGAAGGGCTGGGCACAGTGTTTTACATAATATCCTAAGGAAAGAGAAGGGCAGGCCCACAAGTTTGATCCCAAACAATGACCAAGTTATGGGAGGGCTGGGAAGCTGTGTTTTTGAGTACAGTATTCTGTCCATTACTTAGTTTGCCCCAGGAAAACCTTCTTCTCCCACAAGTCCTGGCAGCCATGGACTTGTGAATGAAGCCTGAAGAAATAATGAAAGATCTGTTTTCACACCATCTTTGGGCTGCTGAGAACTGACAGAGGATAATGTGACTGAATTACACAAAAGGGTGAAGAGGATATTCTATGAAGACAAGAACAGGATGCAGCCTCCATTCATTTGTGGTTCTGGAAAACACAATGCATGTTTGGTGGGTTGGGGGCTCCCAGGTATAGCAACTGCAAGAGCAGCAGAACCTACATTGGCCAGCAGCCGGTGGCAGCCGGCTGTGGTCACCAACAATGGAAGGCAGTATGAGGGGCACTGTCAAAAGGGCAGAGCAGGCAAACATTGCCAACAGGGTCCAGCACAGGAAAGGAAACTGGCAGACACCCTTCAGTCTCCCAGAGAAGCTGGGAGATGCCCATGAGAAAGGAGGTGGGGAAGGGAGTCTACATGCCTATCAGAAAAGAGGTAGGGAAGGGAGTCTACACAAGAGGAGAATAAAACTTCTACAACAAAATAAAGATCAAAGTTTTTGGGACAACCTGTGGCTCTTAAGTGTACCTGCAAAACCACCCACTCTCCACCCCCTACTACCAAGTTCTATAAAATTGGCATAAAATATTTATAGATGTGATTATATGGATCTGTCAATAGACTATGGGAAATATTAAATAATTTCCCAAAACCCCTTAGAATATTAACATTTATTAGGTTATTAATTATGGAATGTTCAATTTCCTTAAGTATCAATTTTGACAGTTGATACCTCTGACATTTCACTTTGACACCTCTTGTTTGTTTTTTATTTGTTGTTTTTGTTTTTTCTTTTTGTTGTTGTTGTGAAGGTGCATCCTCATTCTTTCAAATGCACATTTTGGCTTGTGATTATCTTTCAAAATTTTTTAGAGCAATTTTTATAAAACCATGGATACGTAAAAAAATTCATGTTGTTTTTGAATATGAGTTCCAGTGTGGAACCAGTGCAATGCAGACAGCTCAAAATATCAACTAAGTGTTTAGGAAAGATGTGGCTAATGAACACCACAGTATGTCGATGGTTTGAGAAGTTCTATTTTGGTAATTTTAATCTTGAAAATGGGCCACGTGGGCGACCTGAGACCAAGGTAGATAATGATAAGCTGAAAGCTGTGGTGGAAGCGAATCCATCTCAACCAACGCATGAATTAGCAGCAAGGTGTGACATTACTATTCCAACAATATTGGACCATTTGAAACAAATGGGCAAGCTAAAGAAGCTGGATAGATGGGTTCCGCATGAATTAAATGAGAATCAGAAGAGAAATGGTCTCAAAGCTTGCCTTTTTTTGCTGTCACGACATAAAAGTGAACCATTTCTATACTGTATTGTTATGTATGATGAAAAATGGACTCTTTTTGACAATTGCAAGTGTTTAGAACAATGGTTGGAAAAAGATGAAGTGCTGAAATATGGTAGTCCAAAACCGAATATTCATCAAAAAAAACTAATGTCTGTTTGGGGGTCCAGCGCCGGTATTGTCCGCTACAGTTTCATGAAACCTGGTCAATCAATTACAGAAGATGTCTACTGCAATCAATTGGATGAAATGATAATGATGTTTACGATTAAGCAGCCAAGATTGGTCAGTAGAGACAGGCCAATCCTCTTGCAAGACCACATGTTGCAAAAATCAATGCTGCTCAAACTACAGAAGCTGAACTTGGAAACTCTCTGTCATCCACTGTCTTCACCAGACCTTGCACCAACTGACTACCACTTCTTCCAGGCTTTGGACCACTTCTTGCAAGGAAAAATATTCAATTCTCAACAAGCCGTGGAAAACACGTTTTGCAATTTCATCACCACTTGCTCTCCAGGCTTCTTCGCTGTTGTCATAAATGATGAGCTACCGTTAAGATGGCAAAACTGTGTTGATAGTTTAGGCGCATACTTTGATTAATTGTCCTGCTTCTTGTTTGAGATATAATAAACTACACTTTTGATTCAAAATAGGACATTTCATATTTAATGGCCTAGGACAATAACACATAGTCTCTCTCTGGTCTCTCATGGTTTCCTGTTGCTCTTTCATCTTCTGTTCCTGCTACCCCAGGCCTGTTCCTACTCCTGTTTTTCAGTAAATATTACTCAGAGAGAAGGAATCTGATGGGTCCACCTTATCCTGTGTGGGAAAGAGTTTTTTGCTGGCCAGCCCATGATTGGCTGTCTTTGGGCAGGTGCACATCTGCACGTCAGGGCTGGGTGGAGTAAAACGTGGTGAGCCACAAGGTTAGCCATTACCTGAGAGAGAGGCCACGGGCGTGACTAGCAGTGACTGCTCACAGCACTGTCACAGAGTTAGAGATGTTAGCACATTTTGCTCATATCTGTTTGGGGGAAAAAAAGAAAAAAACAAAAGCAAAAACCTGAAGATAAACACAGATCATTTATTTTGATCTTTGGGCAGAGCCATTCCTAAATTATTCCACACACCATCTCCAAAGTACCCCAGGATAAGATAATGAGTAAGAAACAGATCACAAAATGCAATGGGTGAGGCAAACTTTTTGATCAAGCCAAAAGTTTGGGTAAATGTACGTTGTGAGGGAGAGAAGAATCACTACGTTGTTTGGTAGTGCAGGAATAAAAGACAAGGCAGGGAAGGAAGCCGAGTCTGTTCCTGGCGTAGGGCTGGGGCGGGAAGTCACTGAACTCTTGTTGCAGCGTTGCCTTAGGTCTTCCAAGTCCTGGCCATTTCTTCTTCTTCTTCTTCTTTTTTTTTTTTAATTTAATGTTATATGTATTTTATCACAATTTTTTAAAAAGTAAAAGGAAGAAAGACAAGCTTATCTTTTCACAGTTTTTCCCAGTGTACATCCTGGTGTCAAGCTGAAAGGAGTTGGTGATTTTATTTGGAATCTGTCCCATCCCCATCCCAGCCATTCAGGAGAGATAGGGAGTATTTTTACATCCAACCAGTGAAAGTAAAAAGAAATTCAATCACCTAACTTGGAGATCAATAAATATTCAAGATTTGAACAAAGAATCCTTTCACTGACTGGTAAGTCTTCTTTTATTTTTTTTTATTTTGTTTATATATCTCCTCTCCCACCCCCTGTACACATACAAGACAATATCTCCTGGCCATTTCTTGATTCGATTTTGTGTTTCCAAGGGGTCATATTTGCCATTATTGCCACCTGAATCCTTATAATAAACCCTATTACTTGAAGAAGTCCCTTTGCAAATGAAAGAAATGTACACACTGGGCCTTGTGCATTTCACATAACTAGAAAGCTGTAAGAAGATGAACTGTTCTGGAACTTTTATTATAAAAATGATTTCTTTTTCTTTTGTGCATGCAATGTAACGACTTGGAGGAAAAAAAAAAAAACCACAAGTTCTGGCCCTAACATCTGAGGCCTGGAAAAAATCAGATAGCAGGCTTAAGGTGAAATTAAACATAGCCTCAGAATCACAGCCCTAGATATTACGAGTCCTTGCAACAGAGATCACTAATGCTCCATCCCTGTGAGAAATCTTTGAGGAATCACAGAAAATGGAAGATGTGCCCAAAGCTGGGGAACTGACAAATGTCATTCACGTTTTCAAACTGAAGAAGAAGGTAGATTCTAAAATTTATACAGAGGTCACCTAGGGAGATCTTAGAGAAAATCATAAATGGTTTATTAGACAGCTCATGAGAAGCCAGGAAAAAAAATTATAGTCACCAGGAGGCAGCAAAATTTATTTAGAATTGGCCACATGAGCCTGTACTCGTTTTTCCCTTTGATTAGACTGCTGTATCAAAGTATGGACTTCAACAATGTATTTTACAAGGTCCCTTTTGACAGTCTTATGATTTATAAGAGGGGATGTAAAATGTGTTGTAACCCATTTTCAAAGTTGACATCCACCTCAAGAGAAGTTTCTAGTAGCTTACGACAGGGCTCTTTTCTTGGCCTGTCCAGCTCAACATTTTCAACATGCACTTGCATAAAGACAGTAAGGGTAACCTCATCAAATCTTTAGAGCCACGATGCTGAGAAAAATAGTAAATACATCGAATGGCACAGTATGAATCCAAAGAGAGGTTTGACAGGCATGAGAGATAGGTAGACCAAGCAGGATATAATGTTCTTAGGTCCAAATAGATAACTATGTAAGTAGAGGCTGGGAGATACATGGCTTAAGCAGCAGCACAGGAACATATTACGTTTTCATCAACAGAAATCTAAACATGAATCAGAAAGCCAAGCCATCAACAAAGCTAATCAGATAAGTTGCATTTAATGTGGTTTCTAGAATTATGGAGGCTAATAGCCCTTTTCTACTCTGGGCTATACCTGGAATATCACGTTCACTTCTGGTGATGCATTTTTTGAGGGATATACATTCACTGGAATATATTCAGAGTTTAGCTGCCAGGGTAGTGCAGGAACTCTATATTGTGTCATATGAGGAATGGTTGCATGAATTGGGTTTGTTTGCTTGACAAGTATGGGTTGGAGCACACGGCAATTCTTTCTGAAATAAAGGAAAGGTCATGATGTGAAGACAGGCAATGCTTCGTTTGGGCATCTCCAAAGGGTAAAAGTCAGATGAAAGCTACAGAGGATATTTTAGTTCATTGTGAAAATAGAATAGACCTTGGAAGGTGTTCAAAAGCCAAACAACTACTAATGGAAAAGTTATTAAAAAGTTATTAAAGAATGTAGACTTTAAAATGCATTGTTGTGCCCGGCGCAGTGGTGCGCACCTGTAGTCCTATTGACTTGGGAGGCTGAAGTGGGAAAATCACTTGAGGCCAGGAGTTTGAGACCGGCCTGGGCCATATAGCAAGACCCTGTCTCTTAAAACATAAAAATTGGGTTTTTGGATTGGTAATCTTTTACGGTCCTTTTAAATCTTAAGAGTCTATATTTTTTATGTTACTTTTTAAGTCTTATATTCTATTTCTGATCGAACCATTTCACTAGTCTTGAAAACCTGTTATTGCTGCTGATTATGAACAAACTTAAATCCACATCTTTTTTTTTTTTTTTTTTCTGCACAGGGTTCCTTAGAAAGGGAAAATCCATACCTTTTGACCTATCATTTAAAAGCCCCTACTACCAGCTGGTTCATTTACTTTTTATTTTACTTTCATGAATATTTATTGGGTACCTACTATGCTGGGAGCTAGAGATATATAAATGACTTACACGTGCTCCTGACCTCAAGAAGCTCACAATCTAGGGAAAGAAAGAATTTTAATACAATGCTATCAGCACGAAAAGAAACGGAGTTACCTTAGTGTGCTACAGTATGAGAGCAAAGAAGAGGAGGCCCTAGTTGAGCTGGGAACGCTCTGAGAAGGACTTGAACCTGGGTGTTACGGCTCCAGGGCCAGCATTCCTGATCTCTCCAAATACTCTTTATGTTGCATAGAAAAATAACTCCAACTAGTTAGACAAGGGCAATGAACTTCCATGAGATGAACTCTGTTGGGATGGGCAGGTTGCAAAGAGAACTCTACTTCACCACCTGGTAGGCCCAAGGAGGTCTTTGTTCTCTCATTCCAACTTTTCCAACGATCTGGGCCAGGAAATGTGGGGAAGACTCAAGATCCAGGCAGTGAGGGAAGAGGCCTCCCTGTGCTCTCCAAGCTAACCCATGATTAGAGAGCCCTAAATAAAATGGGACTTTGCCCATTTATTGCAGTTGTGTGTATTTGTACTGAATTTAGCCAACACCCGAGAAAGAGGAGTGAGTGGTAACATCGGGAATCAAACCCTACTCTGATCTTTTAGAAAATTCTATCATGAAGGGCATGCTAGAGTTAAAAACATAATGCGGCATTTAAACCCAAGCACAGAAAGCAAACAGTATTTCTTAATATAGAACGATATTCGTGAGGATCAAGAGAAGAAAACATATTTAGCAGGAGATGTAAGGGTACAAATCAAGCTGTGAGATGGCTCATGCACTGCAAGGGACTCTGCTGAAAACATGTTATCCTGTGGATCTATTTAAACAGTCCGCCTTAAGTGCCAATATTATATTATATTATCATATAGTCACGTCATGGCTCACTATGCACATAATATAATATAAGCCGCTCTCATAAATAGAAAAAATATTATCTTGCACAGTCAGAAACAGCTTGCTTAACCATGTTATGGTATTCAACTGTGTGCTTATTTTTAAATTGCATTAAATTGCTCTGAAAGCAATGACCTAATGAAGAGAAGCATCTCTTCGTGGAGTGCAGGAAAACGTCTTTTAGGACCATGATCAACAGGTTTCAGTGTCTCTTCCAGCACTGAAGTCCTGTCTGTGGCACTCAGAGGAAGCAAACTTTCTCGGTAGTTTCAGCCCTCTCAGGGCTGTCTACCTAGCCACATATCAGGCTACCAGGCCTAGCCTGGGCACCCATTAGGATCCCTGCACAAACATCTCACCAACAACTTATTTGTTACTTCCAACGTTTGAGCCCTTTTCTGAACATAGGCAATTGTAGACCTCCTAGAAACTCTCTCTAAAGCACCAGCAACTCTACTACATTCTTTCACTTTGAAGTAGTCACCAACTTGTGGCAGGACAGGACTCAAAATTATTCTGGATTCCAACTTCGTCAGCAGGCTTCGATCTCCACGGAACACCACAGGCATACGGAGTGCTGAGCACAAATCGCTGGGTTCTAACCAGACAGCAGTTCAGATGCACCCCGATGATGTCTGCGCAAATTATCACACAAGCATACTATCCAGGAAACAAAGGCATACCTAACCACCACCACCACTGCCATCTGCCTTGGACACAAAAGAGGCTAGATCTTCACAGGAATTGCTTCAGAAGTCTAGGACACAGAGAGATTTCCAGAGCTTCAGCTGATATACTGGTGTTTGAAATATTCCAATAGATCCACACTGCTTGGTAAACAAGCCCTGCCCCAATACCTAAGGCCCCCTGCAACTGGCCTGGCCGCCTGGGCTCTTCCTGCAGGACGCCTCCCCCACCTCCCCACCACATGATGGCTAAAAGATAAAAGCCCAGCATAAAATGGGCTGTCCAGGACCCTGTTCCATTAGCTGGCACCCATTCCAACTGGTCAGTGCCCATGCCAGGCCAGCTGTTAAAGGCTGTGATGATCGGCCATGCCCACAGCCCAAGGATGCTGGCAGGAGTGTTCTGTACTGAGCCTGTTTCGCTCTTTCTCTTGCGTACACATATTCCCATCTCCAACACACTTGTGCACATAAGGAATAAGCTCCCTGTACAAGAACCCGCTGAGCAATGTCTAACATGGTATATATGTCTCCATACCGAGCAAGCCATGCCAGGTTAGGGGCCTTTAATACATACCTTTCCTGCAGGATTCGAATCTTTTAGTGGTAACTTATTTCAATCTTCAAACACTAGAGTCCACCGAAAGTCACCGGCATCACTTTTACAAGGCTGGTTAGGCTCTAACCCACACCCCCCTCGCCATCAGAGATGGGCCTCCGTGTAAAAGGAGATAGAAGGAGTAAGCCTTCACACCTGCACGTGAAATCCTAAACCTGCAGTCAGGGTCCTTGCAGTTGGGCAAAGCTGAAAGTTTCACAATAAACTCAAAAGATCTATTTTTCCTCCTGTTGGAGAACAATAAACTCCTTCTGGTGAATGGAGGATCCTAGGCAAGTAATTACTACTGAGGCACATGTTTCAGAGAACTGCCTGAAAGCATCCATTGATAATCTCCTGTGAGGCCTAAAATTCCCCTTCTATTCCCAGCCCCTAAAGAAACTGGGTCAAAATGAAAGTAGACAATGGGCCTCAAACAAACAGAACAGACTGAGCTTCTCTTCTCTCACGTGTTTGTTTATGAGGAAATCCAAACATTGCTTAAGCAAGACATAGTATTGCTTTTTTCCTAACGTGGAATGTGGTAGGAAAAGGAAAAAAGGAAGATGTATGTGGTGGGGGGGTGGGGAGCCACCACTGACAAGTGTTTAGGTGGACAGAACCTATAAGGAACATTTTGGATTGTTAGTCTCAACATTTTCTAAACTAGTCTGGTGGAATGCTTTGGATCTAAGCCTAAATATATCAAAATCCACCCCTCTGAAAATATACCTAAACATACCTCCACCTCCTAATACCTATGCATATCAGAAAATGTGGTAGCCAGGAGGCTGCAGTGAGCTGACTGCATCAATGCACTCCAGTCTGAGACCCTGTCTCTAAAAAAAAATGGTAGAAAAAACAAAGAAGCTTGACTAGCATTTTATTCATGTCACTCGAGGAAAGAACAGGGTGATAAAGACCAGAGACACTAAATGAGTATTACTCGAAAGTGAATTAAAAAAGAATACAACAATCATTCTTACCAAAGGTTTGAAATCTCTTTAGATGCCATCAATAAGTTTTCTAGGCTACAGAATTTTCACCAATTTCTCCCATTCTAAGAACTGTCAGATGGATGATACACCAAACTCAACCAAGAAATACAGCACAACTACTGTGGCTGACATTTTAAAGCTCGGTCGAAGGTGGGCTTCCCTCCCCCCATTTCTATTTATTTTAGGTACTAGGCTAATTTTTACAGATAATACATACATATATGAACTGAAATGATGTCCTAGGGGCACAAAGTGGATAGGGGCAGGCAAGGCCAATATGAAAACCAGGCCAAGAATGCCAGGCCAGTGTTCTTCCTCTGCCCTGTGCTACCTCACTCCACAGCCACGGCTTCAACTTAGCCTTGGGAGGCCTGTCCAAACCCTCTCCACCTGTTTTAATTCCAAGGCTGATGGTCTTGATAAGGAATATGATCCCCCAACACACACACCCAGTCTTTATCCCCAGAGTCTTCTCTTTTCACTGAGACCCCAGGAACAGGCAGCAAGCTCACAGGTGAGAATGCTCCTTGCTACCAGAATGTTACAGTCATCTCCCAAGACAGAGGCTGAATCTGTCTCATTGCTCACATGCAGAAAACAATTAGAGATTAGAGTGTATTATTGGGAGAGGCCCATGTATAAAATGCATCCTATTCAATTCTAAATGATTTAGGGTTTTAAAGAAGGGATTCATTGGAGAGATGTGCACATCTGAATATTTGCACACCTGTGTTTATGTTCAATTCTATTTTGACAAGCCCATGAAAGCCCCCTTTCAGAGGGTGTGGGCCTAAATAAATACCAAATAAAACCTTCCCCCCCATCCTCCATGAAATAAAGAATTAAGCCAGACAGCTACAATTAGTCTTCAGGATATTTTCCAAGCATATATAAATACCTCTTAATAAGAACTTGTGTGAAACATCACACTTGGGCTTAATTTTTTTAACCGTGGTAAAATACACATACCATTTACCATTTTAACCATTTTAAAGTGTACAATTCATTGCTATTAAATGCATTCACAATATTGTACGAACATCACCACTATCTAGTTCTAGGACATCTTCCATTACCCTGAAAGGAAACCCCACAGCCATCAGCAGTCACTGCCATTCCCCACACCTCCCAGCCCCAACTCCTCATTGACAACTAACCCGTGCTTTCTGTTCCTATAGATTTTCCTATTCTGCGCATGTTGCAGAAACCAAATGATACAATATGTGGCCTTTTGTGTCTGGCTTCTTTCACTTATCACAATGTTTTCAAAGTTCATCAATGTTGTAGCAGGTATCAAACTTCATTCCTTTTAAGGCTAAATATTCCCTTGTATGGATACACCACATTCTGTTTATCCATTCGTCCACTGATGGACACTTGGGTTGTGTCCATCTTTTGGTTACTGTGACTAGTGCTACTATGAACATTCATGTACAAGTTTTTGTTTGAATGTGTTTTCAATTCTCTTGAGTATATATATACCTAGGAGTGGAACTGCTGGGCCATATAATAATTCCATGTCTAACTTATTGAGGAACCACCAAACTGTGTCCCACAGCAGCTACCCCATTTTACATGCATGTTTCATTTTATAACTGGTATTAAATAGCATGAGTGGCTGATGCAGGGTCAAGCGATGGCTTCTCTGAATCATCCAGGCTCAGCTCTCTGTATATCTCCTCAGACAGGACCTTCTGGTCACCCAAACGAAAAAGCTCCTCCCTTCCTACCTGGGGAACTTCTCTGACATCATCCTGTTTCACTCTCCTCACAGCACTTTCAGACTCTCTAAAATTATTTATTTACTTGTTTACTTGTCAATTGTCTACCTCCCTCCCTTTCCAGACTTAAACTCATGAGAACAGAACTCTTCCAGTCTTGTTCAATACAATAACCCTAGTGACCAAAACAGTACCAAGCTCACAGCAGGTATGTCTTTAGTGGATAAATGTCTGATGGTGCTCAAGGCTAGAAGACAATTCCTACAAGACAGAGGAGGAGCTAGACTCAGTACCTATGCGTTTGCTTCCTGCACAAATAAAAAACAATTCTGGATGGCAACTGGCTCCAAAACCCCAAGGAGAGAAGGGGATATGGCCCCAGAGGCAGCAAAATTAATGACACCCTTAACCCACTGTAGACAGCTTAGATTTCAACTGTGCATTTAAAGCTCTGCCTTTCTTTGCCTGCACAGAAAATTAAAACACACAAAAAAGTCAAATCAGTTGTTTTTGTTGCTGAGGTAAAGATAGTCTGCTTCAGGCTTTGATTTTGTTTTGTTCTGTTTTGTTTATCAAATAAAAGCCTCCAAGTACTTACTTTAAGGTCAAAACAAAAAAGTCAAGTTACTCTTTGAATAGCTTCTTGCTATTTGAAAGAGAAAGAAGAACAAAATGAAAATGCTTGAGTGCGCACAAAGCCTTCGAAAAGGTGTAACTCTTTTGAAGGTGAAGAGCGGAAGATGAAGACACTAGAGCTCTGAGAGGTTAAACTGCCTGCCCAAAGTCACAGAACACCCTGGAGAAGAGCAGGAAGCCCATCTACACTCTCCAGGAGAACATCAGTTCCATGAGGGCAGAGACCTCGTCTTTCCTGGTCACTGCTCTGTTCTCAGCACAGACTGAACCTGCCAACGGTGTACTCAACAGATGTTTCTGCAGCTCCACAGGACCTGAACAGTTCCAAGCTCTCAAAGGCACAGAGCAAATACGCACATTTTCCCAAGCTCCAAGGAAACATCTGAATTTGATAGTTGACAATAAACACTTTGGTGAGAATCACATGAAGATGTGCTCTGGAATAAATCCATCGTTCAGGGCCCGTGGGTTCTGCAGGTACAGAAATGGCTGGCTACAAGAGGAGGCGGCCAACACAGGTCTGCTCAGGGTGGAGGCAGGTCACAGGTTTGAAGACCTAATTATCATTCTCCCTGGACCTGGACTTATTTAGCAATTTCCTCTACAGACCTGTGCTATTTCTCAACTAAAAAAAAAAAAGGTAATAGCACATCATAGATCGCCAAACCAGGACATTCTGAAACCAGAGTGGATTTTTTAAAATTTTGGTTTATGGTCTGTGTATGTGCGCTTTCTTGACCAAAACATCTGAAAAACCAGCAGTTTTCCGTATCTTTCTCCTCGGCATGCTTGATCACTACAGGCTTTCAGTGCTCAGAAGATTCCATTTTTTTAAAATGAAAACATTCATCCAAATAATGGTCTCTCAAGACTTTTCCTACTGGAGCTACAGATGAGCTTTTCTGGCTTTTCTGAGATTTAACAAGGATCTGCCTAACATGGAATCCTAGGGTTTTTTATAATAAAAATCATTATTATAATGCTTGATTTTTAAAATTCTGTTTTCCTCTTTTCCTGGTCTGGTGTGCAAGGGGAGAATAAGAGGAGGCAAAGCCAGGCATGCTTCGTCTTTCTCCCTTCCATTCCTTCTGCATCCTGAACCAAGAATGAACAGCGCAACTGGGCCTTCTTGCTTCTTAGCATATGGAACTGTCATCCTTGACATCAATAGACTTGGCAAGAGTCTGTTTTCTCTTTCCTGGGCTATTCTGAGAAATGTAGCTACAGATGTCGAGTCTGACTAAGCAGAATCTGGCCTCAGATTACTCTAAATTCCAGGTGCAACTAAATCAAGGGTACCTCTGTGCATCCCTGTTCCCGATCCTGTCTTTGCATGTCAGTCGGCATCACCAGCAAGCCCCTTAACTGAGCACTTACCAAAGGCCAACTTCAGGGCTGGCAATGGGGTTCTGAGATGATCCAGACGGGGCAGCTGCCTCTCAGGGGCTTACAATCACATCATTACACCACAGAGAAAGTATGATGTTAAACCTCCTAAGAAGGCTTGCAGGACCTTCCTACAGAAGGTTCAACTTGAAGTTTGAGACAAATGTGTTGCTATGTGGCAAGTTGAGAGGCCTGCTGAGGAAACAAGGGATGGTGGTGTTAGCACTTTCACTCGCAGGCCTTGGTGATCAGGTTCAAGGCAAAATGCATAGAGGCTTTTGTTTTCCATGGATCAAATAGGAAATTGGTTCTTTTTTACCAACAGCCAAATTGCAGCCTTGTTGTGGGGTATAAAGGAGCCCTGCAGAATGTCTGGCTTTCAGAAAAAGACTCTACTTTCTTCCTTGTAATATTTCTTTTGCAGGTAAGATTGGGTTTAAATGGACATTAAGGGCAATAACTGAGGAAGGAAAGAAGTCCATATTCTGAAAACGGTAAGCAGGCAAATGAAATCCTCTTACTCCTTTGTCAAGGTGATGGGGAGAATGGTAAAGAGTTGATAGGATGACTGTGTGCAATTAACACTGTGTCCTATTTTAGTCCCATACATTAGCTGCGTCCGTCCCTGTCATAGGCACCATCCAGCCCCGTCTGGTCCTGATCCTATGGACCCTAGATATGGCTCAGTAGGGCATCCTAGAGTATGGGAAGGGCACCCAACAGGTTCACAACAGCAATCCTAAAAATGGGGGCCCTACAAAGTAGAATCTCTAATGTATCTCTAGCATGCCCTCCAGCTCACAGAGTCTGTATTTGAGGACTAACCTTGAAGACTTGGGATTTTAGTCCCGTTTCACTGTCATAGTATAAACACTCTGTGGATGAGGCTTCCAATACAAAACTTTTTAAGCTACTAGTCTTAAGGGTGGCTGATAGAGGCACCATGTGCTCACAGGGTTTCCTTTAAGCTGTTAAAATCTCCCTTTTTCCACTGAGAATTGAGGGTTTCAAATGGAATACCCCGGGGAGAGGTGATAAACTGAGTGAAATTCAACCTACGATTCAAATGCCAGCTTCTCAGGAGACTTTCTATGGAGCCAGACTTTGAGAGCAAAATAAAGACTGAAGAGAGAAGAGAGAAAAAAGAAAAGGGAAGAAAACAGGGAAGAGAGAACAGGAAGGAGAAAAGAGAGACAAACACAGACACACACGCGTGTGCATGCATACACACACAGAGACACACACAAATTGCAAGAGCAAGTGGGTACTTCCAGTCACAAGGAGGAATAGACCGAAAAGGGAAAGAGAAAGTGTTAATGGATAGGGCAAAGAGAGTTGGCAAAAGCAGCCAATTGCCCAAATAGCATCATCTTTGACTAGTAGAAAAAGCTGCTCCTCTGCAAGACACTCTTTTGCCATTTGCCAGAAAAATTTAAAGAAAAACCACAATAATCATCACAGATGATTATTCTTACTGAATGTGAACTGTGTTCCCTAAAATTATGCAGTGCATTACCTGCACAGCCTTACATCCCGACCATGTATCCCCCACTACATATAGCCTCCTAAATTCCACCTCATGCAAGACCACGATTCTAGAGTACCTGGATGAGCAGCCTCATGAACACTGAGCAATGCCCTAAGGAACCAGAAGCTGAGATAATCCTAATTCCAGGGCTAGCTTCATGGGCATCCAAGGTTTTGCAGTCACATTGGGACCCACCTTTAGGAGGGGTCTACACTTGCTTTAAGGCTCTGCTGTCACCACCTTAAAATTCTTAATCAGTTCTTAACAAGAGGCCCCCACATTTTCACTTCGCACTGGGTCCTGAATATCATGGAACTGGCCCTGCCTAATTTCAAATGATTTTCCCTGGTTGGGGCCATACCCCAAAAATAAATCTAATGAAGGTATCACAACACTTTTATTCTAAAGAGCTGAACAGGAAAGCACAGAAACAGATGACAATGAACAATTTTTAAATAGATAACCACAGAAAAATAAAAAGTAGCACTTTTTTTTGTTTCCTGGAAAAGCTTGAGTTCAGCAGGCATTTGGGGTCTATTTCAGAATCATTATTTGTCCTTGAATAAAAAGCAAAATGTAAAGTCACATTTTGTGTAAACCAGTTCGCTCTTCTTCAAATGAAAAAAATTTAAAAAGAAATAAAAAAGAAAGAAAGGTCAAATTGACTTTCCAGGAAACAGAAGAATGCACCTTGGAAAAAAAATAGTTTACTCAACTTTTTCAATGATATCAAAAGGACCTTTTGACACTTCTTGGAAAAGACATGATGATACTTTTAATGCTATAGGAAAAAAATGGTTTTCACTGAGAAAACTTTAGAAAAGAGGCCTTGATGCTGGGCTTATGCAAAAAGTACATGGCCTTTGCTATGAACCTTGATCTTCTTTATATGTAAAGAAATTAACTATAAAGAAAATATAATATTCTAAAAATATCCATAGGTGTTTATCTCTATTCTGGGCTTTGGAACTCAGATATTTTCTTCTGGTGCACCTGCTCTTTTGAATGAATGATCTCGCCAAACAAAGCTAAGGATAAAGCGAACATCACCTGATGCATAGATTCTACTGAATCACAAATGTACCTGGAGCACAAGCCTTATGCCTAAAGAAAAGGAAAATGAAGTAAATCCAGAAGTTAGCTATGAGCCTAGCTTCTGGGGCCAGTGGTTGCCCCAGCCCGGGAACTGTCTGTAGGCCTTTGATTTTTCTTGATTTTGTGTTGGTTTTGCTTTTTATTTGTCTTTATTTTTCTATAATTAACAACTAAGAAACACACATACACAAAAGGAGACACAAAAGCACGGCATAAAGTAAGCAGACACTGCTCTGGGTTCAGAAATCACATCCTTATTCAACAGTGACTTTCTTTGCCTCTTTGACTTTCTAGACTCCAAGACATGTTTTCCTGTCCCTACTTAAAAAAAAATAGTTCCCATTTCTCTGCTGAAGTTCCCCATCTGTTCCTGCATGTTATCCATTTTTTTCCCACTAGATCCTAAAACATACCTAGCATAATAATTTCAAACCCTGCCTGATAATTCCAAAATCGGGCCATCTCTGTGTCTTCTTCTATTGACTATTTCCTCTCTTGGCCAAGAGTCACATTTTCTTGCTTCCTCTTACATCTTATAACTTACTTTGTTCTGAAAACTTTGTGTAAAAGAACCGAGAAACTGAGTTAATATTTATCTCTAGAAAAGGCCTCACCCCCTCATCTGTCAGGCCACTAGTTGGGGAGGGGGGAACTGAATTATTTAATCTATAGTTGATCTGGGTCTGGGCATTACTCCAGCTTTAGTTAGATTCACTTTACCAATGGTTTCAACGTTTTGAGGGTGGATCAGGACTCTCCTGTTTAGCAGGGCTTGAGATCCGAGCACTGGCAAAGTTTTCAAGATTTCTCTATGCTTTACAGCTAAACCACCAGTTTTCCAAACTGGGGGATATCTCTCTGACTTTTAAAGCATGGAAGACTGT
>NW_012149764.1:2336490-2508038 GCF_000956105.1 Propithecus coquereli
TCTGTCCTGCTGCTCCGTCCTTGTCCTTTGGATGGTGACTAGAGAACATTCCTGGTATGCCATAGCAGGATTTTTTTTAGGTCTCCTGCCCTGTCCCCAGCCTTCACCAGGCCATTGCCTTGTTTTTGGGAAAGATGCCTTACACTTGCCTTACAGTCACACTATCAGCTTTTCTGCCCTACCCTTGGCCTTCTGCCTACCACCCTTCTGCACTTGGTGAAGAACCATGGGAATGATTTGGAGAGTGGTGCAGGGCTTGTTCTGTGGCTGGAGATCCTTAGGATTCTGAACAGTCATGCCAGTCGACATGAAGCCATTCAAACTCTAGTTTCTTCTTACCCTGATTATGACAGATTCTTCCTCTACCATTACTCTGCCAACGATGAAAGCAGCCCTTAGTTTCTTCCCTCCTAAGAAGGGTTTGTCACTTTCTGAAATTTAGTTTATTTATATTTCTTTGTGTCAATGACTCTTCCACTGGTTCAAAAACATCTATGATTTTGTTGTTTACCTTCATTGTTAGGGTAGGTATGAAAGTCCCTTACAATTTTCTGTATCTGAACCAGAACACTACTCCTACTTTTAAGGCATATGAAATTCTGATTGCATCCTTCCTCCTGGAACCCAAGGATCGTGGCCGACCTGGCCAACTCCTTTGAGCTCATTTGCCAGCCACTGTAGCATAAACCAAGAACATTCCTGAAAGATGTCTCAGGCAAGCTCTCGGTTTGAAAATTACAGCCTACCTCAAACCTCTAACTTACTAGAATTTTCATACCTCACTTCATTATGTTCTCAGTTCTCCAACACTGTGTATACTCAGTCTCCCATTTTTGTCTTCACTTCAACTTTCCAATTTAACGAGCATTGTCTTTTGAACCACAAATCTAGTTCCTGATTCTCCTCCAAGACAACTTGTTTCTTATAACCTTGGGTGATGGTACCTCTCATCCCTTGCTCCCTCCTAGCTCATTAATAGATGGTTTGAGTATCCATCCCCTCCAAAACACATGTTGAAGCAGGAAGGCCCTCACCAGATGCAGCCCCTCAACTTTGTACTTCTCAGCCTCTATAAATGTAAGAAATAAATTCTTTTTCTTGATAAATTACCCAGTTTCAGGTATCCTTTTATAAGCAACAGAAAACGGACTAAGACAGGTGGTATTTAGATAGCATTGTCTTTCTTCTCCATAGGTGATCCAGCCTCTGCACAGTCTCAACCCTACTCACAAGTACCATTTGAATGCCCCACTACCCCTACCTTGCCTATGGATTTTCTAGACTCAGAATCTGCCTGCTAGTTCCTACTTTCTGGCCCATCTCTTTCATGCTTCAGATACAGTTTATAGCCTGTTCTTTTGGTTCAGTTAGACTTGCACATCACCCTGCTTTATAATGGCTATTGATCAATTGTTTATATTACAACATAAAAAGAGAATAAGAAGGAAGACTTTCTATTCTAGACTTGGAACCTCATATAAATAGACATAAAATGGTCTTGTAAAGACTCAACTACATAGCGTATACATTAGCACAGTTTAGTGTAAAAGTAAGATGTTGATTCATTTTAAAGAATTTTTAAAATGAGATGTTCATTCTTTTGAAAGTCTCAGGTGTACATGACAGTTCAGTAAAATATTTAAATGATCAAAAGCACCATGACAGCCAACATAATGACATCCTGAAACATTTCTAGAGAAAAAAGCAATATGCTATTCTTTCTGAAAACTTGTGCTGTATAGACTCCATGAAGAATTATGCTAGAATGCCACAAGTGAGAAATAAGAATTGTCACTACACGTGTTACTCTGCTCCTTCTGGTTTATCAGTGCTCAGGGTGTCCTGGGACAGTTCCTCTGCCTAGGAGATCTGAGCTTCTTTAAGTCAAGTGGCAAAAGAGGGTATGGTATGGAGAATGGAGAAGGCTGCAGGAGTCCTTGTCCTCCTTGTCCTCACTTCAGTTGTCCCAAGGTTTCAGGCTGTCCCAGCATCTCTCGTGACACAATTTCATTAGCGTGATGTGGAGAGTAATGTGAAATACCTCCTTGCCTACCCACTCTAAATGCCAGGTTGTGAAACTTAATGTCTGTAAAGGACTGTGCGTTCTTTGACACAAAGAAGTTCAACAAATGCAAAGTCATATTAAAATGATACATTGCCCTGTGGCTTAGTGACTAATTTAGAAGAGCAAGAAAAGGCATTTCAAAATGAAAGTCTTCATGATGTTGTAGAAAGTGTTCCTTGAGGATTCTGTGCCAATTTCCTTGTATTGAAAACACTGGTTGGATTGGGAGAGAGGTGGAAAGGAAAGATTATTCTATCTAAACTTTCTTTTGTTTTTGTGCCAGTTTCTGCCACATATAAGGCCTAGTTTTCAGCATACAAAAAAATCCAAGGCAAAGATAGAATGAATACTGGTTTGGGATTAAGAAGACTTGAGAGTTTAGTCTCAACTATATCATTTATTTGCTGTGTGGTCTAGGTTGAGCCACTTCTCTTCTCTGAGCCTTAGTTTCATACCTATAAAATGGGGCAATAACTCTTCTGCCTACACCATCATTGCTGTTAAGAATGTGATGCACACAGTAAGTATACATAGAAGTGACACAAATTTTTATTGCTGTTGTATGGACTAAGCACTTTGAATAAACTCATTTATGTCTCTTGAATCCTTATGTCCCCAGATTAATATACAGATGGCAAAATGAGTTCCATTTTTCCAAAAAAAAAAAACAATGCACAGAAGAAAAATTTATTTGAGTCAATATCACCTTAGGTCTGTCTAGGGATATAATTTGTGCATTTCACAATATTCCAGGAGCAAAATGTATGAGACATGTCCTTTCTTACGTATTACTCATACTTCTTTTTTATTTTCCACTTAGTGAAATTCTAGCTTTTACAAAACATGTAATATGATAGATAACTCAGTATGGAACAGACTTTTAAAGGTATGTAACAATTATACTGGAAAGAGGGTGATATACTTGGCTTGTTGGTATAGGAAAGCATAACATTATTGAAAACCAAATCCTACCACCAAGAATGGTTTACCACAGGAATGGATGATTATTAAACGTGAAAATGTATTCAAGTAATTCAGTACATTAACAAAATAAGAAAACCAACCAGATGATTGTCTCAATTGAGGTTAAAAAAACTCTTTGTAAGAGTCAATGCTAATTCATGATTTTAAAAAAATAAAAAGTCTAAAAATGGTGATGCAGTAAAAGCGTAGTCACTAAAATCAGAAGATATAAGCATGTGTGCATGTGTGCTATTATCTCACCACTAGAACTCAACAATGAATCAAAAATCCTAAATAAGACAAACAAGAAAACAAATGAGGTATAAATATTAGAAAGGATTGCATAAGAAATCTAGGAAAATCAATTGAAAAATCATTAAGGCAAATGAGGGTTCAATAGGTTGGTCAGACATGAGATCATCAAAGAAAAAATAACTTTTCTACACACTATCAACTAATTATCAAGTGAAGGTATGATAGGATCTCATCCCATTCAGCATATGTGTATGTGTATCTAATATTCAATAAGAAACCTACTAATAAAAGTGAAATCCATAAGTAAAGAAGATCATAAAACTTCCTGTTTCATGAAATAGAAAATGTCCTGGTTCAGGCATCAAACATTTTAAAGCTATAAGGCATTTTCAGTAAATTCTGAAATGAGGAGGGTCAATAATGGACAAGTATACCATTAAAACAGAAGAGAGAATCAAGTAATAGAATAAGACAATGATTAAAATATAGTTTACACTAAAGGTAGCATATTATCTCAATAGGAAAAGGATAGATATTATTTAATTATGCTGAGAAAATTGATATTTATTAAGGAGAAAAACTAGAGTTACACTTTGCATTATACAGTACATAAAAATAAATTCTACAAGAAGCAAAGATAAAGGTGAAGGAAAAGTTATAAAAATATTAGAAGAAAATAGAGAATTTTTTAAAAATATGAGGATAAAGAAGGTCTTCTTAAATAAGATTTAAAGTCCACAAATAACCAAAGTGATTGATGGATATGACTACCAAAAATATAAAGCTTTTACACAACAAAGCACAGAGACAGTACTTACATAAAATTTATTCATTAGTTCAAGGTTTTCCTTGCCTGTCATATTTTCTGTGCTACTAATTTTTATTTCAGAAAATGTACTTATTGGATTTATAATAACGGCTATGCAAGACCCGTATCCCCATTTGACTGGTCCCTTTCTTATCAATACTCAATTCCAGATCTTATGCTCAGGGAAGATGGATAAAATTAACCAATGTCAGAGACAAAACTACTTAAATCCTATTTCATTTCCATTTTCTCATATAGGGAAGTGGGCTTCAAACTGTGAAACTGAGGACTAACTCAGAAGGAAAAAAATAGCAAGAGAACATGTCAACTGGGTCCCAGTGTCCTGGCACAGACGGGTCCTGACGCCCCAGGGTGCTGCATAAATGTTTACAGGTGTGACTGCAGCTCCCCATCCATCATCGGGGGGCAGGGCAGAAGATTAAAACTGGCACTGTTCCCACTTTTTTCAAAAAGAAAAAAATTTTGCTTCTGGAAATTACAAAAGGGCAATGAATTTAATCCCATTCCCAGTCAAGAGTACAAGAGCTGGCTATTTTTTCTTCCATAGGCCTGGATTTCTGTTTTTGTTCCAGAACTCCCTCAGCCCGTGGAGTTTACAAACCAGCCCTTCCCAGGGGAGAAGTCACCTCTGGTTCCCTTTCTCAGGCTTTCCCTAACTCACAGCCACCCCTCCACACAGCCCCACTCTGCCAGCAACGCAACCCAGATGGCAAAAGGAGCATCAGAGACCCTGAACAAAGGATGATTCAAGGGCAAGAGGAATGGGTTATTTTTTAAGTACTACAGTATTTGTTTTATTTTCACACACTGTATAAAAGCCCTTCGCTTTTTATTTTACCTGTTTGAATCTTTTCAGACTAACTCTGTAAAACAGCTAAAGTGAGAAATTTCCTGTCGTTTTTCAAAATTTAATATCAAATTTGTTTTCTACAAATTCCCAACTCTTCTGCCTTAATGTACTAAGTAACACAAATGTCATGTTCTACCAATTAGTAAACAGGCTTACTAAAATAGAACTCTCTGTATTAACCATATAAGTTTCCTTCAGGCCAGAAAATAATGAAGTAACAAAATCCAAATGTTTCTAAATCCACAGATCAGTGTGATGTTAATTAACTAAACTGACAAGCACAGAATATTCCAGGTTAAGAGGTCTGTTTAAGCTGCTAGAGTTTGACTACACTAGATGTATAGATGATACTCATAAAAATACAGGTAAAGCATGCAGTGTATCTTAGCTCTGACATGGCATCACATAGTTCTAGCTTCAATTAGAAAGGGCACAGGAAATATAAGCTAAGAAGACTGGAATTTTTAATGTAAGATTAAAAAAAGAATAAGAAAATAGATTTATGGTACATTTAAAAATATGAGACTTCCCTGGTGAAAAGGTGGTATAACTATACATATATCACTCTGGCTCCTTCCAGAATCTCATTAAAATGACCAAAGAATATACAATATGGGAAACTTAAATCCTTTAAGAATTTGAAGGCGAAAATTCACATACCAGAAATTTCTTTTCTTTTTTTTTTTTTTTTTTTGAGACAGAGTATCACTCCGTAGCCCTAAGTAGAGTGCTGTGGTGTCAGCCTAACTCACAGCAACCTCAAACTCCTGGGCTCAAGTGATCCTCCTGCCTCAACCTCCTGAGTAGCTGGAACTACAGGCACCATGACACCTAGCTAATCTTTCTATTTTTAGTAGAGACAGGATCTCGCTCTTGCTCAGGCTGGTCTTGAACTCCTGAGCTCAAATGATCCTCCTGCCTCAGCCTCCCAGAGTGCTAGGATTACAGGTGTGAGCCACCGTGCCGGGCCAAGAAATTTCAAGGCATTTCTATTTAATAAAAGAGCAAACAGTACTTATGTGTAGGTAAGGCCAACCTTATCTGCAACTCCCTGGCACAGACGTAAATGGAAAAGACCCCAGCAGATCATTAACACTCATTATTGTGAGGCCGTTGGTAGCCTATCTGAACCCCACTGGAGTTTTTACAATCATCTAGGCAGGGAGGTCCTCTGGGTGGGAAACCCCCTGGAGTGCATATTCCCAGTTTATCCTTCATGCTGATGTATGCACCCTCTGCAGAGCAAAGGCATTTTCCCAGGCACCTCCTGGCTATCAAACAAGAATAAAAAAGAAACTTATCAGCACAAAGATGAAGCTTCTTGCCACCAATGCTACAGCTACAGCTCTTTCCCTACTACTCCAGGCTGCTGGATTTCTGGCTGAGTAAAATAAAACTATACTAAAACTATTCCTTCTTTCATCTGAGCCTCGGAGAACCCATCTGTGCCAGTTATCAAATTATTGACTGTCAATTCCAAATCTGCCCTTCTTTGTCCTATTCTGTGATCCCACGGTTGGACCCTGTAAACATTTCTCCTTTGCCAGCTGAAGAAATATTAGGCTTTGCCAATAGAGACAGCTAGAGAGACACTGCAAGGCAGAGTGGAAGAAGGGGCTTCTCTTCCTGGTTCTGGAGTGCTTTCCTTCTTGCTTCTATTGCATCGCTGCAGCAGTGCACGAGAAGCCCAGTGGTGCTTGCTGTCCAGCAAGTTTCTTCAATACCCCAGTGGGCATCTTCCTTTGAACCAGCCGCAGCCCCCTGGCACCTGGGCAGGCCTCTTCCCGTTCAATAGCTATCGCCCCCCAGCACCCCAGCAATCCTGTCTCCCACCAAGTGAAACGCAGCCACACCCTGTCCAAGGAGATACTGTTCTCAACTTCAGTTGGACAGGAAGTGATCCTTCTTCCAAATTTTCAGTTCTTACCTTGCGCAGTCCCCTCAGCCATAGAGGAAGTAACTGCTCCCCACATTTGTCATTCAGATATCCTTAGAATCTTCTTTTATCCTTTTTAGTACTTAACACCTTTGACTGGTTAGTAATGCTTTATATTAAAATTCCCCTCTTCAAATTACTGGTGAAGTTTGTCTCCTGATCGGAACCTGACTGATACACTGACTCAACACTTGCTTTTGCATAAGCAGAGAAAGGAGCTCCTTTACAGGCGGGAACAAGGAGAGAAAGAGCACAGAATACAGGAAAAGACGTCATAGGTCAAAAGAAGAAAACAGCCACAAGGGATCAGAGTGAAAACATTCCTATGAAATATTTTCAGTGCAAGAAAAGGAGGACATTTTTGAGAACTTCTAATTTGTCTCTTCAACAAGATTCAAGTGGGCACTTTATGTGTGAAACTAGATCAAATATTCATAAAAGGGACACTCCTAAAGACAGTATGGAGATGAAAAATCAGACTTGGCAAGTTAATAACACAACGAATAAGGACAGGGATAGCAGATTGGATTGTAGGAGAGAAAACAAATTAATAATGTCTCATTTTAAGAAAAAAAATAAACAATCAAAGCAAGAAAAAATGGTTATCAGTAAAGAATAGATTGACCCCAGACTTCTCCAGAACATTAATAATTAGAAACAAGATGAAGCAACAACCACTGAGCTGTAAAACAAAACAATTACGAGGCAATTATCCAATATCCTTTAGAGTCATCATTCTTGGGTACAGATGATAGAAAAAGTCTTCAGAAGGCATGAAGTCAGAAAACATTATGTTATATATCCTTCCTGAAAAAGAGTCCTCAAAAACCCTCCAACTGGCAGAGAAAAGACTCAAAATTAAGAGCTCACAAATGGAAAAGTATTAGTATAAAAGAGCTGGTAGGAAGCATGAGTTCAGAAATTAAAATGTCCTAATTAAAATTTAATGTCATTTATAAGACTATAAAAACTTCAGGCAAATTTTAAAAATTGATTTTGAATTTAAAATGTACAATGTAATAAAACAATAATTTTTAAATCATCATAATAATCTAATCCTAAAGGTCCAGTGCGAGAAAGTTGCAGAAAAGATGTTATGTTTCTTATCTTACATAGCGGAAAATCAACAGAGTATTTCATTCATGATTTTGGTAACTAGAGAAAAATAAGTTGCAAAATATTTAATTGTAGAATCAATCTTAAATAACCTAAAAATGGGATTTATAACTTCCAAGTCACAAAAGAGGAAAAGGGGGAGAAAAAAGCCCAACATTATACGATATGTAGAAAGAAAAAAGGCTAACGTGGTATCTCCCAAAATTTAAGTGTTTGGGTCATGAATTTATATCCTTTTATATTTTTATGTATTTTCTATTTTGTTTACAGTGACCAAGTATAATCTATATAATCAGAAACAAAAAATAAATACTGGAGAAAAGCCTGGGGCTCAAAGAGCAAGAATTTCAGAAAAGACATCCCCATTTGTCATTAATTACAAAGTCAGTCTACACACACCTACCAGTTGCCCTCCGATGACCCTGCAAGGAGACAGATTCTAGTCATATGGTAGAAACATCGGAAGAGAAAGCTGTCATGGCATTTTTTTTCTTACATGACTATAGGTTTTTGTTATTTAAAGAGCGTGTGTGTGTGTTTAATACAGTTATTCAACTTCTCGCACTGCAGACTTAAGCAATAAATCCAGATCTGATCACTGATTAAAGAATATCAGAAAAATAACTAATTAAAACAATCACCTATAATGCAACCTCTTCATCTCATTCATAGAGAGAGAAGGCCCAGAAAACCAAGTGACTTGTTCATGTCCAGCCAATAGAGTTAGTTGCAATAAATGTATGGGATTAGCAGGAATACTATAAAACTCATAGTTTTACGAAGCCTTGAGGGCCTTGGATAAGGCTCAATAAAAATGCCCTGTTGAATATGTAGGAACCTGCTGAGCAGAGTGGATTTCTAAGATACAATACGTGCCAGCTCTAAAACTTTATGGTTGGGAGAATTAATTGGCTACTTTGTCTTCCAGATTCTGAGACTCACAGGTTGCTCCTTTGGGTCTCCTTCAGACTCTGGGCCTGAAATCACTGGAAAGCCTGCCTAGCTTGTAGTTAAGCTTTTGGATCAGCTCCTTAGCCATCCAAACCTCAGGCTCAGAAACCTTCCAGTTGCCATCTCCAGGAGAGAGCAAGATTAGAGATAAGATATGTACATACGAAGTCATTAAAAGATTTTAAACCACGTGGGCCTACATGCATACTAAAGAACAGGTCCCTGAGTTCGGAATAGCCTCCAGTGACTTTCACAGATACTTACTATCTGCAAAACCTATGGCTTCTTTTTAACCTATCTGTTAAATACTAGGCTTTTTTTTTTTTCCCAGAACATCAAAATTTTTTTTTTTTTTTTTTATTTTCCAACTGCATGCGTACCTTCAGATTGAGGCGAAAGTGCCTTGAAATGAAAGTGTGTGTGGAAGGGTGCTCTTTTGGTCTACAGTGCTCACTTACAGGGAAATTAAGCCATTAAGTTTAGTAAAGAGCCTTTTGCAACTGTTGTGCTATTTTGCCAAAGCTCTTTTACGAAAGATTTGGGAATTGCTCTAAAATACCATGGTGAATTTTAAAAGAAAAACCAACCCCAAGGACACACTGCCTTCTCCAGCTTGAGGTGGAACTCTGAGAATTCCCACCTGGGAGCCGAAGCCTGTGGGTGTCAGGAAGAGAAGCTCCGGACATTGTCCAGCCGTCTCTGACATGACTGTCAGAGTCTGGGAGCAACCCAGGGACCATCAAGACTCAGAGGCAGCCATTTCATCCAGTCCATTGGGTCTATCTAGCTTGCATTTATCTCTAATCAAGATAATCAGGTGATTCAGACTATCATTTCCATACTGAACCTTAATTCTGTTCTAACTACCTCTGCTTAAGGTGAGATTTATGGTCGAGACAGCTTTATAGAATAGTATTTCAGATTCTTCAATTAGCTAACCCTCTCCCTTATAAGAATGTTCTATACAGATCCATTCTGTGCTGAATTCCTCTCTCTTGAGTATAATGATTTAATGGATAATGACTTAGGATAAGTTCAGGTTTGCAGCAGGGAAGAATAATGAGTGAAGTGATAAATAAGGACTATTTACTGGGAAGTTCTGTTTGTTAAATAAGATCTCTCAGATATCCAAGGCTGTGTCCCCAGACACAGTACCCTTTCCATACACGGTGACCAAAAGACCCCAAAGGAGGTGGTGGTTACTCTGTGTGTGGTGTGTGTGTGTTTGTGTGTGTGTGTGTGAGAGAGAGAGAGAGAAAGAGAGCAAGAGACAGAGGAGTGTATGTGCATGTGTATACACATAAGCTCTACATAATTATCTCTTACACACCCAGGCGAAAGATTATAGGTAGAGTTATTACTCTGCCCCAAATATTCAAATTGTTATACCCCAAAGCAAGTAATCAGCACTCAAATATTTAACTAATTAAGTAATCAGTTAATCAATTAATTATGTCATCTGTTGCCAGAGAGTCTCCAATTATTTACAGGGAAGTTTTTTACGGTTATTGTATAGGCCAGCCACAGGAGGCCAGCTAAGACATTAAAGAGCTTCCCAACATGGTGGCAAGGTTAAAGCACCCTGCTTTCCGTATCTGTACGTTAGCACTCAGAAACACGCACATGTGCACTCACAGGAAACAGCTATCTTTGTCATTATTTTTTCCTTTCACCACCGGAATCCTTTTTCTTCGCTTATGATGCTTTGACCAATATTACGCAAAGAGATCTGTAAGACCTCTCAATTTCAAAGCATGCTAATACACCAAAAATTCCCACTCAGGTATTAGCAATTGACACAAAGCACTTCTTGAATTTAAATAAGGAAACGATGCATCACTGGGAGGCATGAGCTTCAAACACCTATAGACACATTTCAAAGGTACAATGTGATGGGAAATATTCACAGCAGATCTCTGTTATGTAACCACTGGGTCGATATGAATAAGGAAATAAGTCACAAGTAGATGTCCTTAATCAAAACCTTGT
The DNA here is from genome assembly GCF_000956105.1 of Propithecus coquereli. Taxonomy (NCBI): domain Eukaryota; kingdom Metazoa; phylum Chordata; class Mammalia; order Primates; family Indriidae; genus Propithecus; species Propithecus coquereli. Next base: position 2,347,445 of record NW_012149764.1, read on the forward strand.
AGCTTCTCTCTCTCTCTCTCTCTCTCTCTCTCTGTGTGTCACCTTTCCAAGGTAGAGAGGGACCCTTTCAACAACCCAAAACGATCCCAGAGAAACAGAAAATATTATCAATTAACTATGCCTGAGCCAAACTAAATACTAGCTTTCCCAATGAAGTATGCTGGGGTTGGATTAGAATAAGGTTTGAAATAAACTATTCCCAATTTATCTGTGACCTTGAAAACTCCACCAATGTTTACTTTTCTATTTGGATATCAGATTTTAACTTTTAAAAGGAGTACATGGATATCTGCTCCGTGTTATAGAACAGAATACTATGCAAAAGCTTAAGTGACAGCTGACGATTTTGGTACCTTTTAGGAACTCTTACTACTACCTCTCTGCTCCCAGAACTGCTAGAACCAGAGGGTGAAAGGACAGAGTCCTCTTTTCCCTTTGCCATACTCCTTGGAATGCACAATTCCTAATTTGGCATTTTTAATTCTTTGAGAGAACACTTATTAAGGTGATTTTACAATTTTTAAGTACTTTCTTAATATATCTTTTTAAAAGCCACTGCGGGAGTGTCACGAAAGCCATAAGAACTCATCTACAAGAAAGCAAAACAATACAATATCAAGAAACACACTAGAAGAGGAAAGGCAACAGGTAACACTAACTAGCCTTGGTAACACCCCTTTTGGCCAGAGAGTGAAGCAGATAGCTCTGTACAACATAAAGGATGAACCTTAACATACAGCCACCTGCTAGGTCCTCCTACCGTCTCAGCCACAAAGCTGGACAGTGATGCCTTCTCAAGTCATGGAAATCATCCCCTCATCCTTTATTTCCAGTTATGCACTCTGCCTTGGTGGTTCTTTCCTCCATGGTGTGGACTGCTTTCAACTTACTCATCCTCTCTCTTACATGTCATCTTGATAGTAATATTTAGGCTTAACCATTTACTGAATATGAACTTACAACTCAATACCTCAAAGATGGGCTCTCTGTGCTATTCACAACCATTGCAAAGTTTGAACTACTATTAAAAGGGTCAAGCTATAAAACCCTTAGTTGACAAGAGTACAAGGACTAGCGTACAATGTTCCCACAAGGTGGGTGAGTACAGTTTCATGGCAGGTCCACTCTCCCGTGACAGTGGGTCAGTGTCTTCAGCCCAGACCTATAACATTTGGGCAGTAATGGGTTAATTTTTTTTCAGGGGAAGGGTTTCTATAAAACTTGCAAAGACATTTTAAATAGCCATTATTGAGCTATCAGGTTTTGGTTCCCATATAGGAAATGCATTCCCTATAAATAAAACATGACATTTTTTCCTCTTTACAATTTGCTGAAAAGTCTAGCCAAGCATGAACTTTTTTTATGACATCATGCTTATTACAGTGATTTCTGCACATGAGGGAGAACTGGCTTTCTAGAAAGAACTGTGCTTTTTTTGTTGCTATATCATTGTGCTGTTGTTGTGGTTGTTTAGTTTCTTTCTTCTATATAAGCAGAGTGAATTTAAAAAAGAGAGAACTTGATGAGCAGCCTAACAAAGCCACGCTCATCATTTTATAGTTCATGCATAGCCCCAAACAGAACTGAAAGCCCAAATTAATAGTAAAATAGCTTCTAAATAAAAGCATATGCTTTAGCCATAGAACATGATATGTGTATTTATAATCCTTTCTCACTTGGGTTTATTGCTTTGATTTTTAAAATATTGTTCTCTTAAGTAATTATATACATACCTCCTTTTTGGCAACAATGGCTGCCAATCTCAAATTGGAAACCAGCTTTATAACCTTGAAACCACTACATCTGTGTTGCACACCTGTTCCTCAAATAACCACCAACTGACTTCTATAGTAGAGTGGAGACAGAGTTACATTCATCTGCAACGATTCCAATCGCCTAGGAATCTGTTACATCTCACTGCACAACTTTGACATTCAGAAGATTCACAAGATCTTGGATGGGGCCCAGAAATGTAAACAAGCACCTAGGTCATTCTAAAGCACCCACGGGCTACCACACATTGGGATCACTTGTAAGAGGAGCCTGCATCTCCATGCACAAGATTACAGAACTGGCAGAAGGACACTCAGGGTGGCACAACGGGAGCAAAGCTAATGGGGAAACACAGTGCACGTCCACAAAGCAGAACCCTTAGGATGGCCCCTCCTGGGTAGCACTTTGTCAAATGGAGGATGTTGCTGTCACAGCACATTTGCTTCCCGCAGAGCACTCTTCCCTAACCCAGACCAGGCCATACCATGAGCAGGGCAACCGAACATGGTGGTTGAAAGCGTAAATTCTGGAGTCAGACTGCCCGGGTTCAAACCTTCACTCTGCTAATGACATAACTTCTCTCTGCCTCCGTTTCTTAATCTCTGATATGGGAATAACAATGAGTTACTGGAAATTATTTAGGTAATAATTACCTAAATCTATAGACGAAGTAAAGTCTATAAAGCAGCACCTAATGTATAAGAGATACCCAGTAATTGTTCTGTATGTATCTGATGTGTGTAGGTACACAAAGCCCTGCTTACAATGCAGAATACAAAATAGTCACGGAAAAAGCAATTTGTAGAACTCCATTATACTAACTGAGAGTCAAGGTGCATGTTTGAAGTTTTATTCATTTAAATTTGTACAAGGAGTATACTTTAATCATTTTCCTCCACTCTCTAGCATTTCTATTTCTCCATCTCCCCTTCCACCTGGCTTGTTCTCCTTCCTCCCCAACTCATGGAGTTAGAGTCTTCTTGCTAATTTATTGTGGAGCAAGCTCCAGGCTGGGGATGTTCCGTGTCATGAATCAGGAGTCTACAGAGGAACAGGGTCATTTCAGTGTGGGTCTCCAAACCACAGTTTGGTTTCAGGTTGAAACAGCACCTGACCTGAGCCATGACTTGGTGCCCTCATCACCTGGGTTTTGTCACAGAAATTCCAGGAATTCAGTTCTCCTTTTTTCCAAACACTTGTTTTCTAAGCCTTTTGTGGCTTGCTTACCTGTAAACACAGTCGCTTACTCCTCCTGTTAGTGATTATTAGAGGGCTGATGTCTTCAAGCCCCACAGTCTTGAAAGATTCAGGCACATTTCCATCCTTTTGTCCATTTGTTCTGCTGTCAGTGCTCTAAACTGCTTTCCTCCTTTGTCAGATATGGAGGTTCTTCCCAATGGGATTATATTCTCTTATGGCTCTATATTTTGTAACTTGGTCCCTTATTACATCATAGGAGATTAGATTTCCCATTCCAGTGATTTAAAAACTCCATCACCACGAAGCCACTTTTGGAGCCCTACTGCTATAGCAGGACCTCTTCTTAGATAGCATTAGCTTAAAGCAACAACATTAAGACTTAGTTACATTGCAGCCTCCTGGTCTCAGCCACCTCTGTCACCTCCAAAGTCACAGTGATCTTGAGGCTAGGAGTTCAAAACTAGCCTGGTTATGAGATCCTGCCTCCAGTTGGTCTTTAGGCATTTTCATCATGGTACAGAATTTCAGAGCTGAAGCCAATTTAAAAGGATCATCTACTGCAATCTTCTCGATGCTTCAAATACAGAAACTGAAGTTTCCCTTTAAGAGACTTGCTCAAGGTCGCATAGTTAGGGGCAGCATATTATAGTTTTCTGATTCTGCTCCGGCAATCTTTCTGCAGATGCCACTTTCATGATAAAGACATAACAGACATATTCATCAAGTAAGTAGTTGGCACACGAAAAGAAAGATAATAAATACATTCAACAATAGAATTGAGCTTTTAAAAGACTGAGATCACACACACACAAACACACACACACACAAAACCCAGAAAAACACAAGGTATTTTTGGAGGAGATGAATATCTTTAGTGCCTTTACTGTGGCGATGGTATCATGGGTGTATGCATATGTCCAAACTCATCAAAATGTATGCATTAAACAGGTACAATTTTTGTTTATCAATTCTCCCTTAGTAAAACTTTTAAAAAGTAAAATATATTCAATAAGAATCAATACATAGCCCTAGGCATAGGTTTTAAAAATAGAATTTAGGATGTCTACAGAAGCTTTATTCGAAAGAACTCAAAACTAGAAACAAGCCAAGGGCCCAAGAAGAAGTGTATGGATAGGGAAACTGTGGTATATTCATACAATGGAACACTACTCAGCAATAAAAAGGAATGAACTACTTAAACATGCAGCAACAGATGAATCTTGGCAACATTACACTGTGAGAAACAAAAGTGTATACACTGGATGATTCTATTTATATAAAATTCTAAAAACAGAAAATCCATAGTAACAGAAAGCAGAGAAGTGGTTGCTTAGGCCCAGAGGTGACAGAAGGATTGACTGCAAAGGGACACAAGGGGACTGTGTGGGGTGACAGAGATGTTCCATATACTGACTGTGGTGCTCATTTCACAAATGTATACACTGGTCAAACTTCATGAAACTTCACATTTAAAAAGGGTAGATTCTACTGAATATAAATTATAACCCAATATAATTGACTAAAGAATACATTTTAAACCTGTAGAGGATGGGAAAACTTGATTAACAGATTCCATCTACTATTCCATGAACACCATAATTCCCATGTGAAAAAACCATACTGAATTTTAAATGACTATAAACTTACCATGGAACAACATAATTGCAAAAGAAAAAAGAAAAAAACAGAGAAATGAAGGAAGAAAGAAACAGAATGCCATCTTATGTTGTCTTACTAGAACTATACTTTTCAGATGAAGGGAAACTGTAATTCTACTATATTATGCATTAGTCAAAACATACCTATAGTGTTATGCTCCTATGGCCTTTGCCTATGCTCCCAAAACCTACAGTGTTGTTCTGAGCACCTAATTCATTTTTCTTCATTGTAAAAGGAAATGTATTACAGTTAATGTATTTTAATTAATTATAAATTGTAAACTATGTTTCAAACACAAATAAGTAGAAAAAAGAAAACTAAAACTGACCATTATATCTCCACCTCTAAATGACCACCAATCATATGTTGGACATTTACCTGTCATATATATCCTCCCAGTCTTTCTTTAAAAAATGTGTATGCAGTCTGGGAGCAGTAGCTCACTCCTATAATCCCAGCACTTTGGGAAGCTGAGGTGGGAGGACCACTTGAAGCCAGGAGTTTGAGACCAGCCTGAGCAACACAGCAAGACCTGGTCACTACAAAAAATGAAAAAAATAAATAAAAAAATAGCAGGTGTGGTGGTGCGTCCCTATAGTCCAAGCTACCAGGAGGCTTAGGCGGGAAGATTGCTTGAGCCCAGAAGTTCAAGGTTTCAGTGAGCTATGATTGCACCATTGCACTCCAGCCTGAGTGACAGCAAGACGCTGTCTCTAAAGAAAAAAGAAAATGTAGATGTATGCATGTGCTACAAAAATTGGATAATGCTGCCCATGCCATTTCACAACCTGCCTTTTTTACCCCAAAACATAATCTGACTTTCTTTTTCTATTATTAAATTTTCCTCTTCATCATCATTTATAATACCTGCTCAGTATTCTACAATCTAAACCAATCCCCTATTCTTAAATATTTATGGTTTTCCCCTTTTTTTTAATTATCAGCAACTTTGAAATTAATAATCCTATAGTTAAATTTCTAGGCAGAACAAGAAAAATTCATAAAGATAAATTCCTAGAAGTGTAATTGCTAAGACAAAAAGTATGCACATTCTTACGGCTTTCAATAGGTACTGACAAATTGAAGACCGTATTTAAAAGGGATGCCGACAAACTGGCAGGTGTCCAAAGGATGACAACTGAAACCTGTACACAACATGTCCTGGAGACAGGCTGAAGGGATTGGGTGTAGCTGGCCTCAAAAAAAGAAAACTTAGGAAGTTTCGAAAGATAAGTTCCCACAAAAGAGGAAGGGAATTTTGTTTCCTGTCTGCTTCTTTGTTTCTCGTTTACAGCTGATTCAACAATAGAACAGAAACCTTGGAAAAGGGTCAGTTCCTGGGTTGGTTATTACACCTCAGCTTCAAAAATACCTTTCTGTGCTGTTCTTTCTGATGCTGGGAATCTCGACCACATTACCCCTCTGCCAGCGTTCCCTATCAGCCTCTACCAATAGGGGGCGCTGGAGGGAAGCTGAAGGAAAGGGAAGGGTTGGCTCCTTCCATGTTCTGCTCTTGTCAGCATCACCCCAATAACAGTTCTTCATCTTGGAAGCAGCAGTGGATTCCAGTTTGTCATTTTCCCAATACTGCCAGAACCAGCCTCACCAGCAGGCTCTTCCTCGGAGATCTGGTTCCCAGGACCATACCTCCCTCTGAGCTTTTAAATTTTAATAATTCCAACCTCTTCCCTTTGTTCCTCTCTCGAGAGGTGATACTTCTTCTCTTCTTACTTTTTCAGTTTTCAATACCTAGTTAACAATTTTTTTTTTTTGAAACAAGGTCTCGCTCTGTCACCCGAGCTAGAGTGCGGTGGTGTCATCATAGCTTGCTTCAACCTCCAACTCCTGGACTCAAGCGATCCTCCTGCCTCAGCCCCCCGAGTAGCTGGACTACAGGTGTACACCACTGAGCCAGGAAATTTTTCTATTTTTAGTAGAGACAGAGTCTCTCTCTTGTTTAGGCTAACAATTCTTTACAGTCAATTCTCTCTGTTAAAATGACTGGCATGATTCCAGTCTCTTCACTGGACCCTGACTGATGCAGTCCCCCATTGCTAGAACTGGGTAAATTAAGAATGAATTACCTCTGTCCTAAGATGTTCTAAAAGAAATTCCTGGACTGAAAAAAAGTTGTACCTGATCAGTGGTCTTAAAATTATTTTTATCAAATATAATCTCATGCCAAACTCAATACATATATAAAAAACAGTGGTGCTTTGGCTAAAATGGAGGTAAGAGGCTGAGAGGAGCATCCCGTCCCCACCTGCTTGGCCTTGCCCCAGCAGCTCCTGTACATAGCCCTGCTTACACCCGCCCTGCCCCGTCCGTCTGTCAAATTCCTGCCTTCAGTAGAGCCCAGTCTGCCTATCACTGATCTAGACAACTCAGGTTCCCTTCCATATCTTCTGATTCTAAAACTACACAATTCTTCTTGCCCTCAGGGTTCTCTGGAGATCTATGTGGCCCCAATAACAGCTTAAGCAAAACAAAAGACACCTGCCATAGGGTGCCTGATATACACCTAGCTATCCCACCTACAGATCTGGTCACAAAAGGAAACCAAGAAAATTTTTTTTTTCAGTCAAGCTGGGGTAATGCAGTGGAGAAAGCATTATTATTGTAGCGCTGCCGTTCCCGCTGTTAGGTTAAGGACAGGTCAGCGTTTTTCATTATAATCCCCCTTCTTTCAGAGGTTTTTAACATGGCTATAAAAATCTGCTCTAGCTTAAAGTTTGGCATGAAAGTTCTTGGCTCCAGGCTGTACTTTCTTTCAGTGACGCTACTAAGAATGTGTTTAGCTACTTTAGAACTCGGAGAGGGCACTGAAAGTTCTGAATAAGAGAAGTCTGTGCTTTGAAATGCCTCCTCTCTCCCCTCCCCCGCCACTACCCCAGAAAAACTATCACGGTACCTTTTCTTAAAAACAAGTTTTTTTTCCAGGTCACTGGCTGAAAATATAGCCTTGCTTCTTAAGGGAATTTCTAAACAGAACCAAGCCTTTGTGATATTCAAACTCTTCCAAAGTAAAACAGCTTAATGTACACAAGATATTTCATATTAAAGGTGGTTGTCCTGCACCCATCCACGTTCCCCTGTGGTTTGGTTTCAGCTTATGTCTTCACCTTCTCTGATACCCCGAAATTGAGTCCTATGGCTCTTGGAGGAAATTCCAAACATTTAAATCTTGCACAGATGACATTTATGACTTGCAAATACTTCTCAACAAAGGGGGTAAGGAGAAAGTATTAGAATCATTCCCTCTTCACAGAAGAAAAGACCAAAGCCCAAAGAGTCTGACTTGCTTAAGATTCTGGTCAAAGATAAACTAGGAAAAAGACTGCCTGTGCTTGCTCTAAGAGGTATACTGCCTTCCTAAACTCCTGCAAACCATAGTGAAGAAAGCAAAAAGGGGGCCACATCAGCTGGAAACTTCTGCAAGTCTGGAGCAACTCGTTCCACTGATGGGCTTTTCTCCTCTGCCTGTCCAGGAAAAGTTCCTCTAATCAGGAGAGGTCAGGGCAGTTTCAAAGTCCTCATCCTGTTTCTCTGCTTCTGGGACATTGTTAAAGTCAAAATCAGGGAAATGCCTTTATCCCCAAGCATGTCCTCAGAGCTGGCAAGAGCATGGGCTATGGAGTCAGAGAAACCTGGATTAAAATGCTAGATTTACCATTCAAAATCAGAAGGAGGCTCCTTTTCTACCTTTGAAAGATGAATATGAGAAAGAAAAAAAAAAACCTACCTTTAAAAGGTTCCTGTGAACATTTAAAGCAACTAACACACAAGAAAAATTCAATAAATCATAGCTACTGATACGCAAACATAAACATTACCCTCTTAAAAAAACTAGAAAAGAAGAAAAAAGAAAAAGGTATTTGACAGAGGACACTATGAATACTCTCTTCCTTGAAGATGGAAAATATGCACAATGATATAAGAAGGTTACACATAAGGATCCATTTGGAAAATGCTATTGTAAAACAGTTCAAGCAGGAATCTGCCCAATTGTAAAACTCAAACTCTGACCATCTGGCCTTCCTGAAACCAGGCCTCATGACTGGGTTTAGAGACTACACACTATGGTACCAAAACCATCCTTTCTTCCAATTCCAAGATACCTCATTTGTTGTTCATTCACCTGTTTCTCCAGCAAGAATGCTGGAAAATGCTGCATTCATAAGCATTTCCTGAGCACCAACTGCGTCTCAGGCATTGGTCTGAGCACTGGGGACACAGAAGTAAGGACCAAGGCTCCGACTAGGGTGAGGCATGAGGCATTCTCCTTAGGTGCACAACTTAAGGAGGCTCCAAGAACTCAGTAATCAGGATCAAAAACATTTTGATGCAATATTTAAAATAATCAACATTAATACAAAAAAAAATCCATGATGAACACAATAGCAAAATTTTAAATAAAGACAAGAATATTTAACAGTGCTATGCTGAGCAATACCGGAGCCGAGGCAAAAAGCGAATCACTAATATGCATCCTGTCCTATTGAAAATTTCAATATTGTGTTTATCACTGATTTTTTAAAAGTCAGTACTGATTACTCTAAATATTATATTAAAACATTATTTATCTTGGTGAATGAGCTTTTGGCACTCCCTTAGGTTTCTGACCCTAATCCTGGCCCCAAATAAGACATATCTTATAGTTGGCTGAGACCTGAAATCCCACAGAGTCACCAAATGGGAGGCATTTAAGGGCATTAAAGATACATCAGAAATAACAACGCTGAGAGAGATAAAGTGGCAGGGCAAATATCTCAAGGCTCTTGCGTAGCAATACCTAAAACCAGGCCTTCTGTGGGATCACCTTTATGCCCTGCCACATGTCACACAACCTTCATATCCCTTTCACTTCTCAAGAAAACAGCCTCTGAGGTGGCTCTGCTCACCACGGTCCTCGTGCCCATGCAGCTCCATGGCCCAAGTGATTTTCATAGGCAGGGTTTCCACTCCAGAGGGCGTTTTTCAAAACTTGCCTCGCTGGTCTTTGATCATGACAGTAGAGGACAGAGGCTGCCCCAGAGCTTTCTGGCCATCAGGAATCCCTTAGCTACTCCTGGGTTACACAATGAGCTTCATATTCAATGCAGGCCAAGAACTCAAATTCTAGTACATCACTGAGGAATACCGTGCTGTGTGGACACATGACTGCCAGACAGAGCTGTACAAAAATGACCCCCTTGACTTACTTTCAAAATATTCTTAAACATCTAACCCTCCCTCCTAGGCCTCCCCAGTCCTTTGTCCAACCTGTCATCACCACATTCAACCCCTTCCAGTCTGTTGCTCATACTTACCGCAACGGCAGAGGCTGCCGGCTGTGCAGCAAATCAGAGTATGTTTCCCAGCCTCTCGTGTCTACATTTGACCAGGTGCCTGAATTCTGACCAATGGGATGTGAACAGAGGGACTCACTCATTTTTCATCTTCCCATGAGTAAAATCCTCTTTTCCTTTGCTCCTCATCTGGCTAAATGGGGAGAACACCGTAGACCTTCACGATAGTAGAATCTAAGACGGATGGAGCCTGGGTCCCTGGATAAACACTTGCAAAGCCCTCTCAGCTAGTTGGAAATGCACTTTGATTGTGTTAAGGCACTGCAATTTGGGGGGCTGCTGTAGCAACTAGCCTATTGCGACTAATATCCTTCCCCAACTATACCATGAACTCCTCACTGGCAGACTGTATCTCATGCCATCTCTGTATTCTCAACAGTGGGCTGCACACAGTAGGTGTGCAATACAATTCTATCGTAAATTAGCCACCACAATTTTTCTCTTGAAGCTCTTACGTACAAGCCCCTCTACCACCATACCAATAAAATGACCAGTAATAAATTGTTCTCTTTCTCTTAATCCCCTCAAACTTGAAAACGAAGGCAAAATATTCCTCGAAACCCATGTTAATTATGATCACTAAATATAATGATTCATGCCTCTTAAATGCTACTTCATATGCATAATCAGATAATAATCTAAATATAAACAAACAGCCTAAGACAAAGGACAGAATCAGAATGGGAGCCCTAGACACATACTTGAGTTTTCCTCTGGAAAGATTTCTAATGCATGATGGTGTCTTGGATATGTTTGTGCTCTGTGCATATCACAGCTGACATCTTGTCAAAACCAAGAGAAATAATTGCATCTCCGAGTAAGAGTATCATGCAGGCAGCAATTTAAATGTGGCACTGCTTATCAGCACCAATTTACTAACATCTTACTGTATAAAACCGTGTGTGGTAGGAGAAAAACTTATACATCCTTACCAAGATTCAGGCATAAAAACAAAATCTGTTACACTTCCAGTTCAAAAGAAGATAGAACAAAGGAAAAGGGAATAAAATGAGAAGCTGTGTTTCTTTTTCTTAGAAATAAACTTTTAAAGAAATCTAAGCCCTAAACTTTACATCTTCATTTGAGATGGAATGGGCAAGATATGAGCCAGTTTTCTCAGGTCTTGAGGGAGAAGAAAAACAACCTACCTTATGAGGTTATTAAGCTAGCACCTCAGCAAGCCGCAGGCATGCTACTCATTTATTACACAAAACCGAAATCTTCTGACAGTCCGTAATTATGTGCTGAGAACTCTAATGAATAACTCTGCATCAGAAGGATTCACAAAACTTTGATCAGTGTCCCGAGAGGCAGTGGGTCAAGATGAACCTTGAAATCTGATTAACTTCACCCATCCCCATCAAACATTCTAAACACACTGTTTTGTATGTAGCTCTGTGCTCTTCACTGGGATATTTCGAAAACATAATTTTGTCAGACATTCTAAAGCAATTATTAAAAATAGTTAGTATCCACTTTTGGAATAGACGAGATGGAGTCTATATGATTTCCCATACATATTTCTTGACATTTCTTTTTGTTCTAGGCCCATGGTGGTAAAAAAGTAACATTTTAGGGTTCAGTGCAGTATTAGATGGGTAACTGGCTATAATTTAGTAACTTGTCCTCTGGAAATGCCAAGATTTTTAGAAGACCTGGGTCTGAAGTGGTGATGTGTTAAACTGAGTTATCCACACACTCCTCACTCTGTTTCCCTTGGTTTTAAGACATATTAATCAGGGAACAGAAATTTGATTTAATCGAAGCTGAATCATCTAGAAAAGAAATAGAAGCTATGCCTGTGGGTTCACCAAGTGGTGTGTGTGTGTGTGTGTGTGTAATAAAAACACAATTGCCTTGTGGTCCCTCTGAATAGGGTTAGAACAGGAATGGCAAAATCACAAAACATGCGCCACCACTCCTCACTGTAGCATTCAAAGCAGACATCACTAATCAATATCCTACACTCTTCACTGATCCCAGCAGTCCATAATACTTACCACAGCCCTCTAGGTAGCTGCTACCAGACACATGGAATTGAAATACCAAGTGACACCCAGTTGCCAGTTTTGAATTTGTCCTATTATGAATGTTTAAAATGGACAAGATGTTAGCATTTATGTTGTTCAAATCCCCCATTCTCTGGGTAAAGAAACTGAAAAATGAAGATGTTAATTTACTTTTCAAAGATCACACAGCCAATCTGTGGGGATTTTTTAATTGAACTCTTTGGATTGCTTTTTATATTTCTTCTTGGTATGATTTATACCACTGAAGATGTGCACAACAAAGTTTAAGAGTAAGTAAAGGGGTCAAGAAAAACCATCTTAGGTGTGTTCTATAAACCAAGCCAAAAAACCAACCAAACAAAATGCCACGGCATAAAATGTAGGGGGAGCTGTAAAATCGCCCTCTACCTTGAAATCTGTGCAAGATGACCAGTAAAGCTTACCACACTCTTGTCCCATGTACCATGTGCTTACATTAACAATTTCTGACTTCACTTGCTACTTCATGCCAGAATAAAAGGCAACATATGTAGAAATCCTCTCTAGAGAAAGAACCTACCCCTGCTTGACCGTTCTGAGTTCATCACCATTTATACCACTGAGTGACTTCCCATCTCTCTCCAGGGGTTCAAACGGAGTCACTTGGGGCGCAGTTACCATTCAGAATCTGAGGTCAGATTTTCAAGAACAAAACATGATGCATTTTCCAAGTCCAGTTTAATGAAGCTTACTCTGTGTTTTTGGCTTAGTAACATTAAACAGGCAGCAAGAAGTCCTTTGGGAAGAGAGAAAAAGACTATGAAGCCCTCAAAACCAACAGCAGAGTGATGTCATGCCAGAAATGTGCAATCTCTCTCTCTCTCTTTCACACACACACACACACACACACACACACACACACACACACTGTATTCCTAGTCTTCCCTTAAACTTGGAGGGGCCTGTGAGATATCTTTTTTCTTGAGGTTCCCTAAATTTGAAGAACCCTTAGTAAAAAAAAAAAATGCACGTGCAAGGAGAGGAAAAAATAATGGCAAATTGCTGATGCTACCCAGCCAAAAGCCTGCAGCAGGTTTGCATGGCGGAGGAGAAGCGGCCACGGCAGAGGACTTCACACATGGAGACAAGGAGGAGCAGCTGGGGAGGAGGTGGAAGTGGGTGACGGAGACACGGAGCCAGAAACAGAGCTGTGAGGAGGAAGGGGAAAAAAGGCTGAGCAGCCGAGGGATGGTGGTTAAAATAACTAGTGGTAACAGAGTGTTCTTTGTTACCACACACTGCTCTTTGTTATCACACATTACAGAAAGTTATAAACAACAGAAGCATGCCATACAGTAAGGCTGCGCTTCAAGCCCCGGGCTCCGGTGACCTAACAAACTCCCTGGCTTCCTCCTCATGTGGCGTGACGCTGTTTCTAGAACCCCACCATCAGGACTGTGGCCATTCATCTGTACGTCTCAATCTACACACAGGAACCGTCTGAAATGTCTAGCGCTGTGTTCTTCAAAGAAGTCTTTTGCATTCACTCACGTTGATGCAGGTCAGAAAGATGCAGACAGGGTGGATCCCATCTGTGATGAAAAGTGACTATCAAGTTTTACAAGCAAAACTTTTTGGGGAAATAAAAAAAGAAGCCCATAGAAAATGATCTTGTTTGAGTTTATACATAAAAGTACATACTAAACAGAAACAACGGAACAGCTCTCCAGTAAAGGAGTGGACCTAAGCTCAGTGCCAGGAAAGCACGCCCCACGGTGGCTCTGCTGAGCCTTCACCCTTGCCTTGCCTTGGCCACCATCTTTCATACTCTACACAAGCAACGTTCTCTCCCCCAGTGTCCAGATCTGGCCTCATCTTTACCAACCACTTTGAGCAAAATTACCGAGTAGATACCACAAGAAAGAGAGAGGGTGTGCCCAGGGCTGCTACTCGCGATCCCCACTTCATGGCCAATGGTGACAGTCAGTGCATCCCCTCTCCCTTCCAGGTCTTCCACCATGACCTTGCCAAAGTCAGTCATGTTCTTCCTCAGAAGTCAACACTGACTTTCTAACTGCTCAAGCTCTCTCTCAAGCTTTCCTTGAATTGGCTTCCAGCTAGTAAAGCAATGGTCAGACACTAAGGAACACCGCTTGCTCAAACTGCCGCCATTATGCTATCGTTACTGGTCATTCAGCCTACATAATCAATCATTTTGCCTCTATCACTGATGGTTTTTTTATCTGCCCCTATTTAAATAGTGATATTTTCTCAGGGTTTTCTTTTCTTCTCATTTCTTCCTTTGCATTCTGAAGTTGCTGTTTCTCTCTAGACTGTTGGCTCTTTCACAACTAGAGATTATGTGTAAACTCATCTATGTGTCCTTTACAGGTGCACAAATCCTGAGATGGAGTGTACACGCCTGATACATTCTTATTACCAACAGAGCCTGTCATTTCTCCCTCTAGGATATCTCTCAGACCTCGGTTCTCTTCATTTCCACCACATTCTCATTTTACCCTGTCCAGGTGACAGCCAGAGTTACCACCCTAACTGATCTCCACACTGACACTATCTCCCCTGCCCATTGCATCCTTCAGAAGACATCAAAATTATCCTTTTAAAAGACAGATATGCCTCATATCCCTACTATGTGCACACTCCTTCAACCATTTCCCTTCCTCTTCACACAGGATGACGTCCAAACTTCACAGGATGAGATATTCAATGTACCTGATAATTTGGCCTCAACTTCCAGATGCATCTACTACTGTACGTAGCCTACTCTCAGACATGTATTTTTAGTTTTCCATCTCTTTGAACAAATGGTTCTTTTGGCCCAGAACTTACTTGCCTCTACCTCAGTCTAGTGAAATCTTCATCCCTGAAGTCCCAGCTGTAGGATCACGGCCTCTGTGAAACTTCCCTAACCCCACCCTAGGGCAGTGAGTCATTCATTCCCTCCTCTGGGTTATCACAACACTTACTCCGTATCTCTGTCCTATCACTGAATATGTAATATTCCAAGTTATGTCTTTATGTGTAACATACTCTGAGCTCTCAGATCAGGATCCCATTCTTGGTATTCCTGGGTCCTAACATGGCTCCTGGCACATATGCAAAATGTTTATTGTGCTGGGTTGAATTCAATAAAATTTTAAAAGGATCTTCCAGAAACAAATGCTTAACAATCAGTCAGACACAGGAAATTGTGAAAAATGTGTGTCTCTAGAGAGGAAGGATGACGGAATGTGTTAAGAGACTTGCTTTCCACTGTAATCATTTTGTAGAGTTTTAGATTCAGATTTTTTTTTTTTTTACCACATACGTGTATATTTTTCAACATAGTGCTGAGGAGGCTCTACAGTATGTGCCTGGCACCGTGCACAGTGGGGATTTTCAGCATCATGAAACAACTTCATTGGCCAAAGACATTCGGGAACTTGGATAACCCCTGTGTAGATTAATCTTTTCCCCCTAAACTCCCACAGAGCCTTGTTGTTCGTCACTTATAGCATTCTTCACAGTGTAACTGATAATGGAATGATTTATAGACTCTGGATCGTGAGCCCCTAGAAAGCAGGGGCTCCCCACTCCTCACCTCCGCAGCCTCTATGAAGTCCTGCTATGGTGCTTTGTGCACATTTGGCAGTCAACTTATAATTGTTTAAATGAATTGGACTGGCCTTAAAAAAATAGCCAAGTTTGAAATGAAAAAAAAAAGAGAGATTAATTATACTTGTTTACAGCCAATAACCCATGTTAAATGGAAGCAAAGAACAGAAAACCTAAACTATTACTAATAGGTAGTAACAACAAATATTAATAGGTTTACTATGGTCAGGTTTACATACCTTCTATGCAAAGGTAGAAGAGCTGTAAAAAATGTATCATCTGTTTTTTCTTCCCTTATTTAGGCCATGGATAAACATATATTATTCCTTCTCTACTTATAGTTGCAAAACATACTTTTAAGTGAGTGCCTTGAATATATGCATATCCAAAACTGTACAGAACCACTACCGAGTGAAGATGAAAAAAGTCTAGATGAAAAAAGTCTAGATGAAAGAAGAAAAGAAAAATGGATTCTGAAATGATATCCTCATAAACAAAATACAAAAACAATCAGCATTTTCTAGATAAATCTAAGGCCTCACTCCTCCAGTGAAAATACCCCAACTAAATCCTTTAGTGGCAGGGAAAAATCTGAAAATCCCCCAGCTATGGTGAAGAGCAAAAAGTATAGGATGTGGGCTCTATCCCCATAGATCTTAAAAATACAGTTGTACTAACAACCACATTAAAAGTTAGAAAACAACAGGAGACTTAAGGGGTAAAAGTACAACATCACAGAATCCATATAGGAAAATAAATATTCATCGAGCACTGAACACAGAAATTTTCATTATTCATATTCCTATGCGAACCGGCAGCTAAGAGTCCAAAGGTACCCAATCCCATTACACTGTCCAAGCCCGACCATTCCTTCCATGAAGTCTTTGGTGTTTTTCCCACTTATACCCACACAGAATTATTCTCTTTCTCTCCTGAATACACTCAGAGATTTATCCATACCTTGCTTATCTCACTATTGTCCACTTTGCATTACGGTTAATTATGGACATGGAATGGCCCCCAAGGAACTTAAGACTGCCTGCAGACAGACTTCATCTCTCATTCACTAATAAACCCTCCGTGCATCTGCCACAGTGGAACTCAGCTGACTGGCCAGATAGTGTGTGATCACAGCCATGGGAGATCTGGAGATTTCCTCAACCCTGACATATCCTACAAGAAGTCTACTTTTCAAAGGGAGAAAAGATAATAAAGAAGGGAAAGAAAGGAGATGATAGAAGAAGAGAGATTAATACCATTGACATAAATCCTTATCAGAGCACCTGTAACACCGAATTTACTGACCTGCTTCCTTTGGGGAGCAAGCATTGGATTTTATTTACCTTTGCAGTCCTGTGAGACTAGCCCAATCCTTGGCATAAAACATGTGCCTAAGCTAATAAATAATTATTTGGTGAATCAGGTAATGAAAGGGAAGAAGAAGGTAAGAAAAATAAATGTTCTCACATGACTAGTGCCCACTGAAATAAGAGATGAATGAAGGTCAACAGAAAAGCAGTACAAACCTCCCTTATTTTCACTATCTTAAGTTGATCTTAAGTGATTTGATAGTGTGCCTGTCATTTAAACCAAATTTAAAAGGAGATTATAAGTAAAATTTCAGAGGACAGTTATCTTCTTATTTCTTAAAACTGGCTACTCACCATTTTAGACTGAATTTACTTCAATAAATATTTATTGAGCATCATCTATATACCAGGTATGCTTCCAATGCCAGGAAGGAGAGAGATAAATGAGACCTTCTCCCTTCCCTCAAGGATCCTACAATCTTGCATGGTGTTCCTTGTAAATTTTAGAGCCTTTAGTATAATGAAAAATAATTTATGTAGTTTCATATTTATGAAGTCCTTCATTCCAAAACAATGGCCAAAATTGATATACTAATACTTCTTTTCAAGTCCAAATACTTCACAGCCAAAATTCTACATGGCAGCCTGCCAGTCCAAAGGGCCTTACCCCAAAAGGCTTCATTCCTCAGAAATAAAATGGAATAGACAGCTCTTCAGATGGAGTTATCAATGACTTAAGTGTGACAGAAACATCTATATCCACGTGCTGTGTTAAAGCAAAGCTGATAGAAAGGCTCTCCTTCACAACTTGCTTTAAACGAAATGTAAATGTTTGCTTTACTTTTATTTTTTATAAACTAGTCTCAAATATTTTTATTTGGCCTAGTTTTTCATGTCTTTTAATAATTCAAATATCCATGTTCATCGCAATTGTAGGGTGGAAGTTTAAGCTCAGGTTCTGTGGGGATGCATCCCTCCATTGCATAGAAGGGACAGTACCAGCAAGACAAGGATCACCTGCAAAGTCACTTAAATTAGCTTGAGACACAAATACATTGCACAGCTATACAAAAATTTTATTTCTTTATATCCTTATTCTATAAGCTTTTTTTAATTGCTAGTTTTTATTTTTTTAATTTTTTTGTTAAAAACTAAGACACAAGCACACACATTAGCCTACACCTACACAGGGTCAGGATGGATCATCAATATCACTGTCTTCCACCTCCACATCTTGTCCCAGTGGAAGATCTTCAGGGACAGTAACAGGCATGGAGCCGTTATCTCCTAGGACAACAATGCTTTCTTCTGGAATACCTCCTGAAGGACCTGAAGGACCTGCCTGAGGCTGTTTTATAGTTAACTTTTTTTTTTTTTAATAAGTAGAAGGAGTGCACTCTAAAATAAGCATAAAAAGTATAGTATAGTAAATACATAAACCAGTAACACGGTTGTCTATTATCATTATCAAGCATTATGCACTGTGCACAGTTGTATGTGTTACGGTTCTGTATGAGTGGCAGCGCAGTAGGTTTGCTTACATCAGCATCACCACAAACACCTAAGTAATGCATTGTGCTATTATGGCTACAACGTCACTAGATGATAGGAATTTTGCAGCTCCATTATAATCTTATGGGATCACCATTGTATATGTGGCTTCTCATTGACTGAAACATCGTGATGTGGTGCATGACCGTATGTATATTTAATTATCCTCATTTACAGATGAGAAAAATGAGGCACCAAGTGGATAAGTCACATGCTGGCCCTCCAGCCTGTAAGTGACAAAGTCATGACTTAAACCCAGGCAGTCTGGCTCCAGAGTCTGTGCTCTTAATCACTCTATTATGCTGTCCAAAAAAATGTTAACATAATGAATGAATGTTCCTGCTGGAAAAATACTGAAAAGAGTCAATCCTTTTGACCTCAACATTTTCACTGTGTGGACAGCTCCTGCAAAGTGTGCATGAAGGGAGGACCAAGGCACGTGGAAGGAACAGGAGGGCAGACAGGCTGCTCCCTCCTCTCAGGCCTGGCAGGGGGTTTCTGGCCAAAGCCTGGACACAAGAGTGGCCTGAAGACTCAAAAACTACTCAGGGTGTTGGCCCTAAAGCCAAAGTCACCTAGTTTTCTAGCACATTCTAAACTGACAAAGAGTAAATACTTATTAAGGGCTTGGCCTTCTAATGGTACCATAAGGAACTGCAGATATTCAGGAGACTGGATCTTCGTCTTGAGGAAACTTATTGGAGGAGGCCAAGGCATCTTCAGCTTCCCTCCTAACCCAGGGGCTGAGGTTGAGCTGTATTTCTACAACTTTTCTATATTGCAGCTAGGTGTGTTGGACTTGGGACTACTAAATACTATTGAATTTTAGGCCATTTAAGGTCAAAGATGTATTCTTTGGCCATGATAGGGGCAAACTGACCAGAAGACCTTATCAAGACTTCAACATCCCTGAGGCTTCACCTTATAAAATCCCATTGCAAAAACTGAGGAATTTTAGGTCAACCGTGTGTTGAATCAATAGTTTGTTATTGACTAACTCTTGAGAGTGATTCATTGCTTTTTTTCACCCTCTTTGAATTCAGTTTCCTGAAAATATTTGAATTCTGGGTTCTTCTAGGTCATCTCTTGAGTGGTTTTTCCCAATTAAAGACTCCAAGCAATCTAAAATCTTAACCCAAAACATCAGATGATGGATGGAAAGAGATGAGAAAGGAACATGGCAGAGAAAAGGAAGGAACCGAGGAACAAGAGAGGAAAACAAGCTAGGTCATCAAATTCTTTAAAAGACAAACATTGTTTACCTACCAGGTTGGCAAATACCAGAGCATTTGCTAATATACTATGTTGGTGAGGTGTGGGAGAAATTGACATTCATATATGGCTAGCGAGAGTGCAAATCAGTACAATCTCCTGTGGATGTGAAGTCTGCCAATATCTATTCAATTTTAAATATACACATCCTTTGAACAAGCCATTCTATTTCTGGACATAAACCTTTTAACTGGTGCCATCTCATGCTATACCAAAAAGAACCCAAATTCTTAGTACTCCTAAATTTCAGGAGAGATATTAATGAAAGGGTTTCATCATAACCACAGGACCTACCAATTATATGTACTACGCCTTTGCTCTAATTAACAAGTAGATGGAGATCGTATTTGCTCGTATGTCCAGATGTTTTGGTGGGACTAGACTGGGAGGTTTGCAGAGGTGGCTGCTATTTTTATAGAATTCAAAAGTATTATTAGATCATGGGTCGAACTATATGACAAGGGGAAAGGTCTGGGTCTAAGAAGGGAACATACAGGTTTTAATCTTTTCTCTACCAACAATTCTATTCTCTTGAATAAGGCACTTCACTCCTCTGATTTTCCTCATCCGTGAATGATGAAAGTGAACTACCTATAAATTTGTTTTATGTTTAATGATCCATCTACACTGCGGCTACACTGAGCTGAACCTCTATCTGCCCACACAAAAGGAAAAAGGAACTCACAAATAAGAAGTGAGTTCCTACAAATTGCTTGACACTGTAGTTCTCCATTACTACTCTTAACCCTGCCAACAACTCCACAAGGTAAGTATTACTATCTTCTCTTTACAGGGTAGGAAACTGACATTCAGAGAAGTAGCTGTCCAGGTTTCAAAGCCACCGAGTGACAGGGCAAGGAATCAAACCCAGTCAGTTGTAACTATTAAATCTCGGCTCCTTGTTCCTTGCTGTATTTTCTCTGCATCCAGTAACCCAGACTTAAGGAAAAAAAATTTCTCCATCACAGATTTTGTCATAACATAAATACATCTGAATACAAAGCAAAGAGACAAATATATTTTTAAGATAAAATAAAAGGGAAAAACAAAGATAAATTTGTTAACCAAAGGATTAAGTAGATAATAAAAAAAAAAAAAACTTTTCTGAATTACTGACTTAAAATCTATGCTTCCACATAGTGCTAAAATAACCAGATGATGTGTTGTTAATTAACTCTATGTGGACTAAGGTAAATATGGATGTTTGGTCCTTTTTCTCCCACCAGTTGTGTTATAAGGACATAAACTAAATCACTCCTACACCTAGTCCAGGAATAGTTTCAACTGAAAGGTCACTTACATTGTTAACTCACACCAAAAACAAAAGTAACACATTCATCCTATGAATAACTTCAGAACTCTAAGTTTTCAATGGCCCTTTCTTTAATTCAGTGACCATTTACAATTTTTTAGACGTGGGGCTGGGGCTGGAGGGAGTGGAGTCCTTACTTAAAGTTAGTGGCTGAAGGATTAAATTAAAATTACTTTTAATCTGAGTTTATTCCTAGTGGAAATAAACTAGGGAATAAACTCCCTGAGTTTAGGAGAGTTACCTGTGATGTGATCCAGTCTTCTGGACAAGGCTGGAGGGGAGAGGGGAGAGGCAGACATGGGGGGAGGGGAAGACAGCTCATAAACTACTGGAGGAACGGAAACTAAAGGTGGATAAGCTAGAAAGAAGTCACTCCTCACTCCATGTGGAGGGCTTCTGTTTGCAGAAATCCTTCTCCCAAGAGAGCCTTATAGGTTTAGAGAGCTGCACAGCTCCAATCTGCTGGGGTTGGAAGATCCTCTCTTAGAATCTCTAGCCACCTGAATCCACAGGGAACGGAGGTTGCCTCTACTGCAAATGAAGAGAAAAGCAAAAGATTCTTTCAGGATTAAGAGTAAAAAGGTATGAGTTAGTAAAAAGATCTTGTGTGAAGACCTATAATGCTAACAGGCCCTCTACCCTGAGCCTAAGCGAAATCCTCAGGGCTCACCTGGGGGTAGAAGGTGTGGGCTCACCTGATGCACTTGTCACTCCCTCGTGGAGGCCACGTTCGCATCCTTCAGTGAGAAGGCAGGGGAAGGGAGGAGGCATCTCCTACGACCACCTCCACAAGCCTCCTCCCTCTTCTGGAACTTTGTGGACTAAAGACCTCAGGAATTAGTGGCTAATTCAATGCAAAGTGTCAGAGATTCTCTCAGCATCGCACACTGACCAAAATATTTTGACAGGATAAAATATTTTAGAATAGAAACAACCATCAGTGTGTACTGTGCCGTTGTTGAATGGGAAGCACACTCACTGCTCAATGTCAACAATATCTCCTCATTACATCCCGACTCTGATCAACAGGGGCAGTTTACTGGGATCATGTTCTAAGAACCCAATGGTGCCGGACTTGCCTCATCCACAAAAGCAGTGGGAAGGCCCACTAAAAAATTAAGGCAAAAACAAAAAACAACAAAAAAAAAACCTCACAAAACAAAAAAATATGAATTCTGAAATATTGTTTCCATTTATTTGTGGGTCATTTCTGGGCTCTATTCTGTTCCATTCGTCTATTTCGATGTTTGCTATATTATTCTTACAGCTTTATGTATGTTGGAAATAGTTGGTAACTTTTTAAAATCAGGGTCTCAGCATCACACGAAAGGCCCACCTAGATTCTTCTACACAGCAGGAAACTGGATGATTAAAGAAAGGAGAGCTGGTGCAGTTGAGAAATAGGAAAATAAAAACAAATTTGTCCCTCTGAATCTCACTGAAGCTAAGGAAGAATTCGCTTTCAAAACTTTGTAACATTTTCTTACTTAAATGCTAATTCTCTTTTGCAATTTTCAGTAACGACTGTCTTTAAAAAATCCCACAGCAACACAGAGCCATGTCATTCACTGACCTTGGTATATTCCTAATGAGATGTCCCTCTGTGACACAAGAATTACTAATAGGGGGCTGGGAATAACGAATGGGGGAGTAGAAGATGAATGATATAGAAGAGACACCTTTAACATTTTCCGTGAGCAAGATCGATATGCTGTGTAACAGAAACATAACAAATCGCTTCATCAACTAACCCTCACCCCTGAAGAAAGCAACCTATAGGTTTGGCAGCGGAATCTAGTAAACAAATTACTCTGAGAGATTAATTGGATGTGAACTAAGGCCTGGGCAACATTTCTGTCTGCCAGCTCCGTATCATACAACTGTGCCTTACTATTATCAGCACAGCTCTAAACTTAACCCAGTGTCTAATTACTGAAAAATTCTGTCCTGTCCCTTGCTATAACATCATACTTCTTTACCTTTTCACTTCCTCTTTACAATAAAAAGTTATGATCAAAGTCGAGACATAAAATTCCAAGGATCATGATTTAAGTAAAAATATACCGTGAATTAATTTCCCATAGAAGCTTACTCATATCCTCAAATTTGCTCTCACATATTACCAAAAGACATAAACCCACATGCAGTGCTCAAAGTAAGGGACACCCATGTCCAGGTCAAAATGTGCTCATCCCAAAATTCCCCTGAGTTGGCTTCAGAAAATAGACACTACAAGTGCATTTGAAGCCCTGATGCTCAGCAGACCAGAATGTGTCCCCAAGAGACATCTGGTTCACCCCCTTAACCCACAGGCTAAGAGAGAACATGTCCACATGAGGCTGTGCTGATTGACATCTTGGGGGACTAAGGAAAGCATGACGAATTCAGTTCCTCCTCCACTTGAGGTTGCACCCTCCTCATCTCTCAACTGGACCCTTATAAAACCCTCCTTATTGGTCCCAGATTTTGCTCCCACCATGCTTCACAAATCCATTTTCCATACTGTAGCCAAAGTGACTACCTAAAACACAGGTTTGATCATTTCCTTCTCCTCTTAAAATATTCCTGTGGCTCCCCACTGCCCTCAAGACAAAGTCCAGTATCCCACAGCATGGCCTGCAACAGCCTGTGGGTGGCCCGCACAGAGGGAAGTCTAGCGTCCTTTCCTAGGACTACTACGACAAAGTATCACAAACCAGGTAGCTTCAAATAACAGAAACATACCCTCTCACAGTTGTGGAGGTCAGAAGTCCAAAAATATGAGTCTGTTCTGGTCCTCTCTTCTAGCTCCTGCTGGTTTGCTGGCAATCGCTGGCTTGTGGACGCGTCACTCCAGTCTCTGCCTTCCCCTTGGCATTCTCCCCGCGTCTCTGCCTCTTCACATCGTTGTCCTCACTGTGCATGTCTGTCTCTGTCCAACTTTCCTCTTTTTATAAGTACACCAGTCACATTGGATTAGGGTCCATCCCAATGAATTCATTCAACTTGAATCACTCTCTAAGACCCTATTTCCAAATAATGTCACATTCTGAGGTACCAGGGGTTATGACTTCAACATACCTTTTTTGGGGACACAATATAACCCATAACAAAGTCCTGCTCCAAGATGGGGTTTGACTCTAAGTCCCTTCCAAACCTAATTTCTATTGGTTGCTGTTTTTCAGGACACAATTAGTTACATTTTTTTTTTTTTTTATTGAGACAGAGTCTTACTCTATTGCCCAGGTGAGGGCTATGGCATCAGCCTAGCTCACAGCAACCTCAAACTTCTGTGCTCAAGCGATCCTCCTGCCTCAGCCTCCCCAGTAGCTGGGACTACAGGCCACCATGCCCGGCTAATTTTTCTATTTTTAGTAGAGATGAGGTCTCATTCTTGCTGGGGCTGGTCTCGAACTCCTGACCCTCAGCAATCCTCCTGCCTTGGCCTCCCAGAGTGCTAGGATTATAGATGTGAGCCACTGTGCCTGGCCTAAGTTACATATTAAGTATGAACAGAAATATCGTGTTTTAAAATGTTGTTTGCATTTTGTTTATATCTCAACTCATCTCACAAAGAATTTAAATTGCCTAAAGTTTGTTTTCACCATCAAATTCCTATCATTTTTATTTACACCATGATATAAAGACTCAGTCATATAATTTCTTAACTTGGGCAATTCTCTTACATAACTTCTCTGAGCCTCTGGGCATCCCTTATACAATTTCAATGGACACACAAAATAAACAGTACCCCCAAAATTGTTCAATGTTTCCAGCTTTCCTGTAAACTGGAAACAATTAGACTGACCATTCTGCCTTCCATATTGGATTTTGCAACAATAAAATGACACATACTATATAAGAATATTTTGAAATGTATAAGAAGGTATAAAAATGAAAAGTCATAGTATTATCACTCTTTCCGAAGTTTTTTGTTATATTTTGGTAAAAGAATTCCTGCAACAGAAACCAGGACAACTGGAGTAGTACAAGAGTGTGAGGTTTCACTGGGAGGTCATTTCCCTTCCATCTAAATTGGCCTTGCTCCCTGGCAGGGCTGAACTGTTAACCACACACTATGACTATCCTAATCACTAACCTTATCTTTTCACATGCATTTTGGTTGGTCTCATGAAAAGAGGACAAATAACTTCTTCCCATGAGAGAATGTATATTATCGTGTATTTTTTGAAAATGGGATTACAACAACATAGGATAAAAGACACCTGGATAATTAGGGAAAATAAATTGGAGCTCACTTCCAATACTCCTTGATAATATGATTCAGAGATGTGCAGTAAAAATGTACTTTTCCTAGAATAATCAAATTCAAAAGCGCAAAATTACATCATCTTAAGATAAAATGATTCTGTGTCAAATGCCAACATCTCTCTTCAACCAAAAGAATAAAACCAATGATGCCTTTTTCTTTTTAATTTAGCAGGACTCAAGTGGTTATTTTTACAAGTAGTATTACAGAGTTGTACAGTGTTTTAAGTGGCATAATATTAGGGGAGGGGGACAAAAGAAGAAAAAAATCCTGATTCTTTTAAGGGTCCAGGTAAGGAAAGCCAGTTTATTCACTCACTGACTCACTTTACAATTTCAGCTACACTGGGGTGGAAACTGACCCCACAGATGGAATTCTATCTGGTCTAGGTGCACAGTGCCCCTCTAGTTGTACAATATAATGGGACACATAAAATAAACAGTACCCCTGAAGTTAATCAATGTACAGGCCCTGGTGGGACTGGAGGAAGGAAGTAGGATTGGGGGTCCTGGAAAATAGCGGAGTATGAAATGAGATAAACATAACACACAATAACTTATGGAAGGCTGTGATGGAATGGAAAAAAAGAACTACACAAGGAACCCAACAACCCTGGGTCCTGGTTCACAATCCAGTACTTACTGGCCATATATACCTTAGACAAAATCATTTGAGCTGTTTCCTCATTTTAAAATAGAAATGAAAACTGCAACCCTCTTTTTCACTTCAAAGGATTATTGTGAGAATCCCGTGAGGTTATGCGTGGGACAGCGCTTTGTAAACTTGACTTAATAAATGGAAGATGTTACTATCTTGGGCAGAATTCAGCTTCCCTACAGTCTGTCTCAAACCATGAAAACTCTTTTTCACTCTGGGGTCCAAAAGTAAATGTCCAAATACAGCTGTTCCTACTTAATTTTCTTCTGTCATGAGCATAGTGGGATTTTTATTGTTCGTATAAGCCATATAAAGCCGCTTTCATTTGTCAAAGTTGATTATTGCTACTAGGAGTTCTGTACAAAATATTCCCAAACTCAGTCTCTACTCAAGTCTCCCGGGTAGAACAGGTTAGCTAAACAATCTTACAATTTGGAAATCATTTTCCTACGGTAATACACGTAACTATCAATAATTATACCTACTATTTTCCTGATTAAGATTCAAAAAGCTGTTTGTTTTTAAACTGCATCCAATTAGCTGATTTTTTTTTTAAAAAAGGTTTAATATTATAAGCATTGCTGGCTTGACATAGTTGTAGCTCTGAAGTTTCTTTTTGGCTTTTCTTATCAAAGTTGGGTCATGATGAAAAGAGAACTCTTTCCTGTTAATGAGTCATTATATCTAGTGCCATCTTGGGCACCAAAGGTGCACCCTTTCAATCACTTATTCTAAACAGAAGAATGAACTGGGCTTTACTTCTAGAACCAAGAAGCAGAGTATCCAAAAATAAAGACACGATAAAACTGCAAACTTGGACCATTAATTTTCTGTATATTCTCAGTACATTATGGTTTCACTATGAATATTGGAGCTGGTGAGAAATTGGTCATCGATGGGGATTATTCTCTATCTAAGGCTAGAATTCTGGCCTAAAATATTGCATTATTTCTGCCCTAGTGCTTTTGCATCAGAAGAGAATAAATTCTAGACACAACCATTCTTCTAGGGCAACCCTCCATTTATACCAGTATTTCTACATAAGAAAAGAAAATCCTAGTGTCAGCTAGGTACTTGGAATAGTTTACATCCCTCCCTGCAATAATCATGGAAGCATTAAGGATTACTTCCCCATCGACTAGTCATCAGCAGCTACAGAGGCCATGGCCAGGGTCCTCGTGAGGCCGGGAAGTGGCCAAGTGAAGTTGTTTTTTTAAGTCAAGTATTTGTGTTTCAGGAACTGGCTGAAATCTCAAAATAACCTCCCTGTCTCTACAATGAATAAGGCTTATAAATTCAGGTACCCCTAACCCAGCAGTTCCCAACCAGGGGCTATTTTGCTCCTTTGGAGACATATAGCAATGCCTGGAGACAAATCCGTCACTACTAGGAATAAAGGGGGCGCTATCGGCATCTAGTGGATAAGGCCAGGGATACAGCTGAACAACCTACAGTGTCCAAGAGAGCCCTTCATCAACAAAGAAGCATCCAGTCCAAACGTCGGAAAGGTCAATAGCGCTGACGTTACAAAGCCCCGTTCTAACTAGTAGGTCAGTATCCTTACTAGAGAAAATAAGACAGTCCCCAAATAGATCTAAGCTCCCTAAGATATAGACAAATATTAAATGTCATTGCTTTTAAGCACTGAATATGCTTTCTTCAGTCACTGGATGGAAGATGGAAACACACACATAGACACACACACACACACACACACACACACACACAAACAGCTTTTAAGCACTGTTGCAACCTCCATTCTCTCTTTGCTGTCACCCTTAAAAGCTCTGCATAGAAAGAAAAGACAAAGGAATGAGTAGGTGCCAGGAAGATGGGAGGATATGTGAGGCAACAGAACGGAAAAATATATATGAAAAGAAAAACCATCCCTATAACACTCCAGTTAAACAAAAGAGGCATCCCGCTGGAGCCTACGAAGTTTTACTACCACAGACATGAACATCATAAAATTTTCCAAAAGCTAAAACCTAAGGTTTTATTCTCTAGCTATCATAATCCACAGCAAACAAGTTCAACACACAGTACACAAAAGGTTTTTCATTAAGCTGTTCCTATGGTAGGAATAAATATAATTGTGTGATCTTAAAATTAAAATTATTTCCACAGACGCATTGGGCTTCACTGGCCAAGAACAGCACCCTTAGCCTTTCATGCAACATACACATTTAGAACGTGCACTTGAGCACAAGCCATGAGACGTTCCAGCCAGTAGCCACTTCATATTGTTCCTTGTCAACACCACGGTGACATCACCAGAGCAGGCCCTCTAAGTAGAAGGCAGCTAGGCTACTGAGAAGATGCGTTCTGGAATACAAGATACTATAAAATTCACTGAGAGATTAATTTATTAAAAGACAAAATCTTAGAATCTCACTATCGGGAAGACAGAAAAGAACTGC
Organism: Propithecus coquereli; assembly: GCF_000956105.1. Lineage (NCBI taxonomy): Eukaryota > Metazoa > Chordata > Mammalia > Primates > Indriidae > Propithecus > Propithecus coquereli. The sequence continues at coordinate 2,375,799 of NW_012149764.1, forward strand.
TGATTGAATCCCCTCAACACACACTGACTAAGAAGTCACCCAGTCTGTTCCTGGACTCCTTGCCACCCTCATGTCACCCTAATGGGAGAATTGACCTACTACTATTTCTTAGACTGTCTGCTTACACACTGTTAAGTTCTGCAGGAACTAAGATATATGTATCCTCTCATTAATGCCCCCTAATTTCAAGAGCATACGACCATGATGGCAGAAATCAATTTCTTGGATTGATTCTCTTGGAATATGTCCCTCTTGCTTTCTGTTTGCTTATCTTCTGGTCTGGAAACATAAATACAGGTCTTTCAATGGCAGGCTAACTTGGAAAAATTTCTACAATCTCTTCGATCCTATCTGCTTGCCTTCAATGCCCCCTTGAAATTCTCCTAGACACATGAGAGGCATGGTCAGGGTAACACAAAAAAGCAAGGCAAAGGAGATACAAGGAGTTTGGTAAAGAGGAATTTACTCCTACTTCTCTTACCTTTCACCCAATACCCCCCAGAGGAATCCAGAGCAAAGACACAAATTTTGTCATTTCTCATTTCTCATTTCACTTTAAATTAGGTCAGCCAATTTCATAACTTTAAATACTACCTTTTCACAGTTGACCCCCCAAATTGTATCAGTCTAGATTCTCCTCTGATCTCCAGAATCACCATTTGAATGTCTCACAGGTTCCTCAAATTTAACACGTCCAAAATAAGATTATCTGCTTCCTCCCCAAATCTCCTCAAATCACCCCCACATTAGCTAAAGGTAACTCCTATCCTTCCAGATACACAAACCTTGAAGTCACCCCTGACGCTTCTTTCTCCACATCCCATATCCAATTCATTGGGAAATCCTGTCGGGTCTAGCTGTATGTTTATATAGCCAGAATCCCAACTTCTACCACTGGACATTGAGCACGAAGACCAGACAGAAGACTACTGCAATGCTCCCAATCCTAGGAGGTTTGGTCTTCCCACTTCTACTCCTTGCTCTCCTTCAGTCTACTCTCCACATAGCACTTAGAGATTCTATTAAAACATAAGTCAGATCCTATCACCCCTCTACTCAAAATCATCCTTTCAGTGGCCTCTAAGGCCCCAAACAATCTAGCCCGCATTTTCCCTTCACCCCTTCTTCTCCCCTCCCTGTTCACTCCACTCCAGCCACCCTGCACTCCTTGATGTTTCTGGAACACACCAGGCCAACACTCCTGCCTAAAGGCTTTTGCACTTGTTGATCTCTCTGCCTAGAACTTTCTTTCCCCAGATATCCGCATTATTTACTATCTTCCTCCCTAGAGTGTAAGCTGCAGGAGGAGTTTGGGGTATGATCTGCTCACTGCTGTATCTCCAGTGCCTAGAAGAGAGTTTGGCATGAAATAATCATTCCATAAATAGTCGAATGAGTGAAATAGAGACAGCAATCAGAGACCTTTCTGTTTTGCACCTGAGGATCACTTTTGGAGACCACAGAGAATATGCACACCTATAATGAGACGAATGACTCTGCATTAAAATGTAAATATAAACCAAATATTTAAGTATCTAAAATATCTTCAAGTGAAACAATGACATGAATAACTTTAGAATTTCTCCATATAAAGACAATTTTTTAATGTCCTTTTCTCTTTTGCATTTCGTATCATACCTATCTGAGTGAAAATGAAGGAGGGAACAAAACAAAGTGAATTAGAGATGGTCAGTGGAATGTTTTTTAGAAATGCACGAATTCTGTGTTTAAGAATTTGAAATTGTCTCATTGCAGACACCTTCAATTAAGCCTATTCTAATCTCGGCTAAGTGAGAATCCAACTTCAAAATTTCACTCCCAGGCACAGCTGTTTGACAAACGCAGCAGGAGCCTGTCAAGACACTTGGCAGCATCATTCCTTTGGAACACAATGGGCTTTTTTTTTTCTTTTTTACTTTTTTTTTTTTTTTTGGCAACCCCTATTACTGATGGTAATTAGCAAGCCAATCTTTGGAGGAAATGTACAATCAGGCAACTAAAAACGCCTTTTATGAAATGCCTCCTTGAAAATAAATCATTGACACTGCAAATGGTCAATATGTACTTTTAATTTTAAACTAAATTGCTCATTGATTTACCAAGATCTATTTTCCTGACCCTGTGGCGTAGTGAAATTCATTTTTTTCTGAAGTTCTCAATTCAACAAAAGTGACGGTGACACAGTTGTTGATTTTGATTTACTACCTCGATGGAGTAAGCAATTAGAGTGATTTCTCCATTATTTGCTCAGATTATCTACAGCTCCTTCCTTACCTGGTTCCACCATCAAGGCCCCATTCTATGGGCACGGCACAAAACCAGGGTCACAATCAAAAGCTGGCCTTCCCAGGACACACAATGGAACAGGATCAGGGTGACCCAAACTGTGAGAAGCTAGAGTCTTCACCAGCAGTGGGTCACTAAGCTGTGGGGGAAATACTTGCTCTATGGAGGGACAACTAGAGATAATAAACTCCATCCTTGCCTCAAGAGCCTGAATACTTTCCACCTCAATTTGTGGCGCGGTTTGGGACTTTCAGAAACAAACAGCGCCTGTCCCATTGTCACACCTTTATAACCACTTGTATCCGAGTACACCTCCCACCAACACCTCAGACAAGTTTCGACAAGTGCAGCTGAATCACTTGAGATGGGCCAAAAGGTCAGACTCTGAAACTTTGTCAGCGTGATTATCTAAAGCCCCTGGAAAGCACTCCATGTGTTTCAGAGAACAGGTAGACTTTTCACTACACAAAAGCAGCTTTGTTTCTGTATATGTGACACCTCCTAATTAGAATCAATGATTTATTTTATTGTCGCTCCTGATAAGCTTGTTTGCCTAGCTTCATTTTCCTAAAACACTTTAAACGTTTCAAGGAAGGGTGAATGTCAGCAGAACACTGAGACAGGCCTTGAACCAGGGCTATGGTATTGCATGATGTTTACAATTTGTCATCCTTGGGGGTAATTTTGCAAGCTTAAAGACGCTAAAGGACATAATATAAAGAGCCAGGCAGTTTCATTTTGTTTGAATATATTTATGGAAGTAGACCAAAAGTGTCCATAGAGGCACACTGTCATTTTTTCCTTGAGTGTGTGCCAATTTATGACCAAAAGCAAGCATTCAGAGAATAGAAGAGCCTTTATGAGCACACTGTGTATATCAAATAAGCTACTCGATGAACATATGGGGAATATTGTGTTTCAGGGTCCTAGCAAAATAGCCCTTCACACCAAATTTCTGCGCACAATGGTGCAACTCTCGGTGATTCATTTATGACCTTGCCCTTGATAATGAGCAGATCTCCCTCGAGGGTGAGTGCCTGTGGGACACGAAGACATCACACATCCTCATGACTTAAAAAAGATGATGAGCAGTGGGGAATTATGCACCAAGAACATGTAATTTGGACAAGGTGGGAAAAACTGAGTAATCCACTTGAGATAAGGAGAGTTTCCCCAGCAGTGGTGACTGTATGGCAATGGAATCCTTGGAGAGTAAATAAGAAAAAAATGGTTGGGCTGGGAAAGATTTAATACGTTGAAAAACAAGTTATAGGAGCCAGCACTGATAAGCAAAAAAAAGAAATGATCTTTAACAAAACCATTTTGATGAGACAGGGTCGTCACTCACGGAAAGCTCAGAGATCAAGACTAAAATGTTTCTTCTTTTCAAGGAGATATAGAAAACAGGGATAAGTCAGGGGTGCAGCAGGGGGCACTTCTAGTTCCCTGTGGCTGATACTCTGCTCTGTGTTTACCGGTCCTCTGTGTTTAAGTTTCCTCCTGCACACAGTTAGACCACACTTCCCAGATGCCCTTGCAGCGAGCTGGAGTCATGTGACTGAGTTCTACCCAATGGATGCGAGAAGCCAAGGTATCACTTCTAGGCCTGACTCCTAAAACCTTGTCCACAACAACCTCTCTTTTGCCCCTAGACTCAGACTGCAGAGCCATTAGATTGAAGGGTCCTGAGTCCTTGTATGATCTCAAGGAGTCAGCTGTATTAGAACAAGAACAAGAAATAAACCTCTATCATAGCAAGCCACTGAGATTTGGAGTTGTCTGTTACAGAGGCTAGATTATCTTAATATATTCCAATAATGCTCCCTTCTTATCATTTGCCTTTTCAGATATCATGTTATTGCCTAAGAGTATCTCTCATCTCGTTCTTCAGCAGAGTGATTTCAGAGGCCTTCAAGAGCAATGGAAAAAATTAATTTGTTTTCAGATCAGTAGAACATAGGTTACCTAAAGAAAAAAAAAATTGCTGGCATCATTTTCTGAGGAGTTGGAGGGAACAAACTGTTCTTTTCTTTCCTATAAATGCATTCAAAAACATTTTATTTATTTATTTTTAACTTTTTATTATGGGAAATTTCAGATCTTCACATTGGTAGAAATAACAGAATAATGAACCTCCACATATCTGTTACCTTGCTTCAAGAACATGCGTGCGTGTACATATATTGGAGGGCTACTGTATGTTAATCAGTGAGGCAGGCGTTGTGGGTAGGACTTAAAGGTGAGTAATAAATGACTCTGAGTGTGTAGTAGAAAGAAGAGTCCGAATCCCAAATTCCACAAATTACTCAGATCTGAGGGCTATAGTGAGGATTAAAGTTATCCAGTAACTCAGAATTTATAATGCATTCATTTTCTTTCCCTTCCATTTCCCTGAAAAGTCTTTGGTCTAAAGGAAAGGTTTAATTCTTCCTTCCTAGTCAAAATGCAGCTAGCCCTGGGAGGGCCAGCACACTGACTCTTTTCTCAGCCATTTACCATTATATGCATGAATTTCTCTTCCCCAAAGCTCTTTATCCAAAGCAAGCCTCAATTAGATGGAGAAGAAAAATAAAGAGTGAGGCCAGGGGCCCTTGAGGTAGCATGGAAACTCCAAGGGAAGACAACAGGGGTCACCACAAATGAGATGGGAGACAAATCTCTATTTCAAAATTTTGTTTAAGGCTGAGTCACTCATTTTCCCTTCATTACAACTGTTCCCCAACCCCAAATCCATGCTCTTGGCTAATAAATCGTTTGGTCTTTTCTGGGCAACCTTCACACTAGAAACTGTGACTGCGGTGGGGGAAGAGAGCAACAAAAGAAGAGAGTCAGCAGTAACGACATTTCTCATCAAAGGACATGCTCAACAGGCCCAATACCCATGTCCCAACTTAAAAATGACAGCACTTTTTCAAACAAACATTCCAAAACACAAAAACAGAAACTGTTCTGGGGAGACAAGCCTGGGAGGTTGCCTCATAAATTTTAAAAGCAAGGTTCCAGGACCAATCGGATGCCCTCTCTGGAACACTCTGAAGGCCTGAGTCCACTGACGTGGGCTCTAGGCTGTGCTCTCTGGTCACGCAGCCAAATGACCCAACCTTGGGTGACTCAAACCCAGGTAAGGCTAGTGTTGCTACAGCAGGAAGCTCAAGTAACAAAAAGCAAGACTTCCCTTCACGCCGCCTTCCCCTGTCCAGAGAGGCAAGGGCCCTTAAGGTGTTCTGGGCACCATTTTGCTGGGAATTGATTTAATTTGTTCTCCTCTAAACAGCTCAAACATTTAGCTCTGTTCTGTATTAATTCAGTCTAAGCAGGAAAAAAAAAGAAAAAATTCCAAAGTAAATCTCAGCAGTGAGGAAAAAAATCTTGAAAGGGCTGACAAACTCAGCATAATGAGCGCCAGTCCAAAGCTTTGTTTAACAGTACAATACTTCACTCTCTTTACAGATTATAAAAGGAAATATTTAACTAATGGAAAGCTACTCATACACAGGATAATGTATGCAGCCTCTGTCCACATCTTAATCATTCTACATAATTGATCAAATAGCTGTGGTTTCTAGTCTTCCCCAGGTTTTTAGTTGTTTTCTTTAAAGTCCACAACAGAAAATGCTTTTATGCTTGTCCCCATTTATACGTTTCCTTGGCTGATCATTTGGCATAATAAAAATGTGTGTTTCACAGGATAGCTGCCAAGAGATACGTTTTAATGAGGAATTAAACTGTAAACTTTAAGAGATAATGGAGATGGTTTGGGGAAGTCAAAGTTGCATTTCACACGCACTAAAACGCAGTGCTTGCTACCTCAGTGATGCCACCTCCTAAGATGTGTTTTTTGTATTGACTAGATTTGCATTTATATTTATTAGGTTTGTAATTATTTCAAGCTTTAGTAACATTATCCTTATTTGATAGTATAAGTCCTTCATGACTCCTTCCAGCCTCACTTCTTTCACTCCTATCTAGTCTTAGACCATCAAACTATTTGGAGATTGTTTCTTCCTCTGGGCTTTTTCATACCGCTGTGCTATTGCATATTATGGTGGTTTAGCTTAAATGGCCACCTTCCCTTTCTCTGCAAGAATTACTCTCTTCCTTCAAGTTGCAGTTACCTCCTCTAAGAAGCCTGCTCAAACTCTACAGGCATAGTTGGGAGCCTCTTCCCCTGCTTCCCCACTGAAATCATTTTCATAGACCTATATTACAGCCCCTGTTTTACTGTTTACACAATGGTCACCCCAGAAGACTATGAGCTCCTCGAAGGAGTGTTCCATTTATTTCTCACCCCCAGGACAGGGTATATGGTACGTGGATCACACTCAGTGACCAAAGTAATGAATGAATGTGCATTGGGTGGATACATCAGTGCGTATACTATATGGGTAAGGTAACTAACCATACACCCTGGTTTTCCCAGAACAATCCTAGTTTAGACAGATATTCCAATGAAATAGAACTCCTTTCACTCACAAAAGTGTCCCAATTTGAATAATAAATTATATGATCACCCTAAGTTTGGAGCATTGGGTATATGTACAGAAACATATTTTGCCCCTGCCTGCCTAGAACTTGATCATTTCATTTTCTAATTTTTCAACAAATTAATCCTTTTTAAAAAAAGTATTCAAAATTCCGCTTCTAAAGGATTCACCATTTTCCCTACCCAAGTCCAGTACTGATGGCCCAAGAAAACAGAAGTAAATACTATGCTGCAAAATAAGAACACACAGGTTTCATTCCACTTTCTCACCAAATCCCTATCTACACCAATCTCCCATTAGAGTGATGATGACACCATTGATCGATCCATCTCCCCTCTGGATGAAGGACATGTGTTTGCCCAGAGTTAGAGCAGAAGTGAAATTAAGCCTTCCCTGCTCAGTTTCTGGGTTTTCCAGCCACAGATCCACTGCCCAGGGTTACAACATCCATTGTTTTATTGATCGTTTAGAAACCCTGACTCAGTAATTACAGTAGAAACTAATAAATCTGTCTGGAAAGAAAATAAACATCTCTTTTCCAAATCATTCTACCCAGAACTTGAAGAAAACATTTCTGAAAGATCAAAGAGAATAAGACTACCTCTTCTTTTGGAAAAATAAATGTGTTTGGTCTTTCACATTACACACTCAAATTCTATCTGGACTCAAAGATGTCCACACGACCACTCAAAGAAAAGGTAATCAAGAAATATTCCAAAGATCACAAAAGACATTTCTAACACATTGCCAGACTAATTTTCCACAATGGTGCAGTCTGAAAGAATTAAGAAAAATACATTTTAAAATCTACATACAAACAAACCTGAAAAGGTCGGACACATATTCCTTCATCAGATCATTTATGAAAAGACTTAGATAATTCTTTCTAATTTTAAAAACATTATTTCAGGGCACTGAATTAGAGAAAAACCACAAAACAAATATGAACTAAAAGTAACATTAACCATCATGTAGTTAATGATTTTGTTTAATGAGGATAAAGCCTCAAATATTTAACCTCTTAGGGTTGCTCTCATTATCTATTGTTTTTCATTAATCCTAGAATCACAGGGCAAAGAAACATAAACCACGATTAGCTTTGAAACATTTGCCCAAATCTGCTCCAAATTTATTTTCAGGACGAAGTTCAAGAAAAGCTAGGTCCCCAGGTAAACTGGATTAAATGCCTTCTACTGGGAAATCAAATTAAACCACTACCAAATGGCAGGTTTCTAAACTGTGTTTTCGGATGTGAAATCCGATTTGACAGATGCCTTATAGACTGTGGTTAATGCCCCAACTGAGGAGAATTTCTGTGGTTTCACTTTTAACCTGCACTAAGGGATTTGTAATTGATGGTGACATATATGTGTCTACAGTATGTTGAACATGTATTTTCACAGATAAACTTGTTTGTATCTCTTTCTTATGTAAAATTGCTGGAAAAAATCTTGAGATTTGGTTTTATTTTTTTAAATCACTGAATTTGCATTTAATATCTGACAGACTGATGCCTTGTGGGATACGATTTGGAAGCTACACTCTCTCTGATCTTTACCAGATGTTTCACTGGTGGTGTTTCAGCCTCAAGAGACAAAAAAGATATTAATGTTAATTTTATTTATTTAATCACATCAGGCAGATTTGATAAAAGAAAATTCAATATTTTGATAATTTACCAACTCTTCACAAATGTCCGTAGTAGCAAAAATGTCTTGAAGATCATTTTATGTTAAAAGCAGAAAGGCTGCATTGGGTTTGGAAGGGAGAACACTTTATCTTACCTTTTAAAATGGGAAAGATGTGACAGTTTTGGCAGTTCCACTTTTAACTTAGGGAGGTAAGGAGGTGGAGACGATATATATGTGGTTTGGCAGAAGTCTCATCCCAACCTTTAACTGACTATTAATCGTAAAGACGAGAGTATTCTGAATACGAAACGGACACTTGGTTGAAAGCCTCCTGCCACTACCAGAGTTGCTCTAGCATCTTATCTCTTGTCTCTGAATTTTATTCGAAGGGAATACTAAACTACCCTAATCATTGTCAGGGCATGGATGATAATGAAGATGTACTCTGTACTAAACACAGCCTCCCTCTACCTTAAGTGAAGTAACAGAGCAGGCTTCTCTAATATTTATCTAGAGCTCAAGGTCAGAATTTGTAAGGTTTTAGAGTTCTGATTCTTCTCATTAGAGTCACCAAGGGAGCTGCACCCCAGACCAATTACATCAAAAACTCTGGGGGTGGGACCCAGGTACTGGTACTTGGTAAAGCTTTCCAGGTAATTCCAATGTCAGCCAAGGTTAAGAACCACAGCCTCAGAGGCTCTAAGTAGGGAACAGCTAAATAACTTAATAGTCTTAGATCAATTTCTCTAGGCTTTTCTCTCATCTGAAAAATGTTACATGTGGAAGGGAGTTGAAGTGTTACACTAATTGCTTTTCTTTTATTTTCAGATAAAAGTATATACTTATTGAATATTTCAAACAGACAGTAAAGTATACAAAATATTATAACAGACACCTATGACACATAAATTATCACCACCAAGTTAGAAAGAAATTAATATTTTGCCATATTTGTTTCAGTTCTTTCTCTCTCTTTGAAAAAAAGATAAAGCAAAATCTCCACATCCTCTTTCTTCCTATTTCTTTCCTCTCTAGAAGTATCCACTATCCTAAGGTTACTGATTACCCCACCCACATGATTTCATAACATAATTATTTATCTACAACAACTATACAATATTGCTCAGTGTGTGTTTAAATATATATAAATTGTACCATATGCACATATCCTTTGGCATATATTTTTTGAGACACTAAATTGTTTTTTGAGATTGATCCATGTCGATAGGTATCTATGTGGGGTATGTGTGTATTTAATTAATTTTAAACTCCTTCATAATATTTCATTAGGAATAAACCAGTTTATTGACTTACCTTATCTATGAACAGTTAGGTTATTTACACTCATTTTTAAAAAACAGAAATGCAATAGACACCTTTTTTATGTCTCCCTGGCACCATATGCAAGACTTTCTCTAGGGCAGACACCTAGACATGGTTTTACTGTATACGCTTCAACCCTACTAGATATTTCTGAACTGATCTCCAAAGTGGTGATAACCAATTTACTTTCTCCAGCAATGTTAAAGTATTCCCAGTTCTCCATACCCTTATCATACTTAGTATTACGAGAATTTATTCATTTTTGCCAATATGAGGATTAAGTAGGGATTAATAGTTATTCTTAGATGATATTTTCCTAAGGTTCCTTCTAGTCATATAATTGTGGTCACTCATCAATGCCAAGTGTTATCAAAATAACGAAATAAAAGATGTGAAAAAACCTTCTTCCATAGCTGACGATAAATTTATTTTTCCTCAAGAAATGCCTTACACGGCTAAAGCTGGCCCATGAACCCATACATCAGTCCATAAAACAGGAATGGGGACAGGGCCCTAGCTCTGTATTTATTTTCTTGTATTCACAATCCAATGTTACTCGCAAAGCAAACTGCCCAATATTCAAGCCAAAGCAAATATGCTGGATTTTGCCAGGCAAAATGCCTGTGGAGAAATAAGTCAATTCATACAAAATTCAAAACTGTCTTGGGTCAGGGACACTTTCATAAAAATCTGTGGGTGGGTAAAAGTTTTGCAAAATTCCTTTTTGCTATTGGATAAAATTCGTCCAGGAAAAATAAGTAAAATTTAAGTGGCGACCCACATTCTCCCTAATTCCCTTATTAACACTCCCTAATCTCCTAGCACAACTGCTTTCAATTGTGCTCAAAAGCAAATTATCAGTGTTTCTGATTCTGGCAGCAGAACCCTGGTCCCCTGTTCACTCTGCCCCAATCAGACAGACTTTCTCATGAGAGGCACTAACAGACAGAGCGTGCCTGAGCTCATTCAGAACACACCTTACCAGGAACACTACCCAAGCGTTGCACACTCTTTGACTTAATGGCAGAGAGACCTACCGTAAAAACATTCTCAGTGGGCGCTCTGTTGGAACCATTACTATGGATACTGTTAGGGATGGTTAGTGTACTTGTATGGTTTTGGGTTACACATCATGTTGTCCTTTTAGGAACATGAAACAGGGGTTTGGGAAAGAGACAAATTCAGAGACTCCATGACTTGTTCTAGCTTGAGAATCTGGAAACTTATTACCTCAGAAAAACTTTATAGAATTCCACAGTTACACCTGGGAAGGCTCAAATGTTTTGATAATCCCAGAGATTTACTAATAAGGCTGGGGTTGGTCAAAGCTCAGGGAGGTCAAAAGAGAATGATTCGGCACCTCAAAATTGCTTTCGTTAATAGAGAGCAGTGAATGGACTCGGGTATTTTTTAATATACTATTACCATATCCTGGTTTCTCATTTAGCTGAGATCTGCCTGTCTGCCTGCCGAGGGCTTTGCTTCTCAAGGCCTTTGCCGCTGGCTGGGAATGTCTGTGCAGTGGAGGCCTGGCCTGGAAAGAGAACAGCTGTTGGGCTTTCCACAGAAGCAGGAAGAATGAGATCTACAGAAGGGTGGAGTCATTTGGGTGGGAAAAGGAAAAGAACGCATTCTCTTCTTCCAGTAAGTTAACTGAATAATAGATTAACAACCCTCCCCTAGTTCTGCCACCTAGAATCCCAAGTGATCTGAATTCTAGGGTTCTGGGTAAGGCTGGGGAGTCATGGTCAAAGATTCTGAGAACGCATTCTCTCATGCATGAAACGGAATTTGGCACAAGGGAAGAGACCAGTGGCAGCCTCTTACTGTAAGCAAGCTGTCACTGACTAGCCCTTTCACACACCCCTCTCTTACCATGACTTCCAGAAGCTCTTTGTGCTGTTTGTAGTTATGGTCACCAAACACAACGGGGTCGGTCATCATTTCTTTCTTAGGTCAATAAGCTAAGCAAGTAAAAATGATGACTCACTCTATCATACACAGAAAATTACTAGCAATTACATGTAAAACAAAAAATGGTCTGGGTCTTATCATGCAAAGTGCTCCTAGCCTTTGCAGCACGTAACACACAGCCACAAAAATCCAAAGATCACTTCCCATCTCCAAAAGAAGAATGTGGCCATGTTACCTGGCAAGCATCTTGAGCTTCAAATCAACTACCATCAGATTCTAAAACAGTGGGAGATGAAACATTTTAGTTGTAACAGTTCTATATATCTGGATTCCAAGATTATAAAGACTGGTTTTGCAAAAGGCAGGAAAATGCATTTTTTTTTCCAGGATGCATTCACTTTGAGAACACTGTCTTCTATCAGTGAACTACAACTTAAGAGGACTGTTAAATTTTCACAGCAAAATCAATTGCTGCCAGTTGGCTATAGCCCTACAAATCAAGCAGACGACATGTAGCAACATAACAGTTTTCAGAAGACACAATGCCCATGATATGTATGTTTCATAAGAAAATGGATGTCTTGCAGCTAAAAATATACAGTCTCAGAACTAGAATTCCAGCATTAGTCAGCTAAGAAACCCTGTTTTATATAAATATTTGCACTATAACATGTGTAAGTAAATGCTCCATGGTCCTAGATTTGATATGCTATTAAATTAGAAATCTGAATTTTGTAAAGATTCCATCTAGAAGTGGGGAGTAGGCAGATTAAGAGAGAGAAATCACCTCCCATACCCATGCTGAACAATACAATGAGAAGCTATATTCAGAGGCCTGCAAACATTCACCTTTTAGCTTATTCTTTCACTGAACTATTTCTATTTTTAAAATTCATCATGCACTTTAGCAAAAGTCTACTTCATAAAGTTATATGTCTTTGCAAAATCTGGGAACAGTAGGAAAATGGGGAAATCCTATTGCACACAAATTAATTTTGCAATGCAAAAAATATTTTTCTGGATAATTCAAGCCTTTATGTTTATTTCAGTAAAGCCAAATCCAGTAAACTATTTTCAGCCAGGATTAGTCAGAACTAAAAGGTTGGACTGTTTTCCTTCAGAGACTGGATGTCTTTCCTGCCTGCAATAGGCCAGTGTGTTCTAAACAGAGTAAATGGAATTGCTTTCAATTGCTTGTCTCTTTCTGGCACTTTTAATGCAGAACCCCAGTGACAGAGTAAGGTTTTGCCGCCTGGAATGTAATTATTCTTTTCACTCATATAACCTGGCATTCTCATTCTCACAATGTATCAGCTTCAAGTCTTCCTTAAGAAAAATCACAATGTGGGGCATAATGTAACCACAAGAAATGCAATTCCATTCCACCGGAATTTCTTAAAACACTTTCAAAAATACCCACTGAGCAATGAAAAAGTGCTTCTAATACTTGCAGTACTGCTATCACCTGTTTGGTTTGCTTTTACATGAATCAGACAACTTGGTCAATCTACAATCAAACATAAACATGGTCCATATTCTTTATCATCACGACATACTGTAGAAAGAAGGGACTCTGGCTGGGGGAAAATAGTCCAAATAAGTTTCTTTTGAAATTGATTTATATATTTCACATATCCAGTGACCTGCACCATACTCAATATACAGGGAACACATGGAAATCTCAGATTTGAACTCCAAAAGAAATATTCCTGTCTATCTAAACTAATATAAAACATATGCTCCTCTTTTTCCAAGAGTTAAGTGAGCTGAGATTGTGCAAAGCCATCCTGTGATCCCAAGAGTGATGCCCTGCTTGTAAACCCTGAGGGTTTCTGTGAGGTGTGAAATTGTTGTGAAATCATTTAAGAATCATATTATTCAAAAATAGTAAATTTTGCCAAGAAACAGAGAGAGTTCCAGGATGGATGTTGTGAAAGGGGGCGGCAAGGGCAAAAGAGATATCAGGCCCACTTCCCTCAACACCAAAGGTACATTCCCTTCTCTCCACTTTCTCCTTACACCTCTGCACAAAATTCCCTCTTCTTAAAATTAGGTGAGATCCTGTGAGATTCTGCTTCTGTGATATCCCTTGGGTGTTTTTAGTGCTGGCTATAAATCATTAACTAGTCTCGCAACCCTGGAAGGTACAGTGTGCAGGCATGTGGGTGCACGCAGCAACACTTTTACTAGCCAAGTTGCTAAGTGGTGAGTTCCTTTCCAAATATCAAAACCACCCCTCCACCACCCCAATTCTTGCCCAGTTATTGGAAAGAAGGAAAAAAAATCACTGAATATTTGCCTTGGAAAAGGGCTAAAGCTTGCTGGTGGTGTGGTGTGTGTTCCTCTGCTATTGCACATCCATGCACATTAAGGAAACTCCAAGTGTGGCCGGCATCTCTTTCCCAAGGCTGTTAGACAGTGTGACAGATTGACCTCCCTTGCTGGGAAGGCCCATGTCCCCTTGCAGAAGAGAATCTAGAAATAGAAAGCCACTAATCATTAAAGAAATCTTCCTCTTCCTCAAACTGAAGAGGAGTCCCATCTCACAGACACCTAGACCACCACGCATCCAAACTGCGTAAAAAAAGAAAATGTCCCCTGACCCACTGGCTTGAGTTTGGAAAAAAACACGCATGAAAAGCGGGCCGAGCCTTCAAGGGAGGTGACCCGCTGGGCTTCAGAAACTCACCGTACACTTGTTGGGCTTCTCCCCGGAGTGGACTCTCATGTGGATCAGCAGTTTATAGCGGGCGTTGAAGGGCTTGTACCTTCGAGGACACCCCGCCCAGAAGCAAGTGAAGTCTTCCCCTTTGCGCTGGTCTATGTGGACCTTCTCGATGTGCCGCACCAGTTCCTCCTGCTGGTCGTACAAGGCGCTGCAGTCTATCCAGCGGCAGCAGTGCTTGCCCCCGACGTCGTCCATGTCCCCGTCGTCGTCTAGGGCGGCCTGGGGCAGCGCCAGCGGCTGGGCGTGCGGCAGGAGCTCCGGGTGGTGAAGGTGCGGGTGGGCGTGGTAGGGCGGCGGGGGGCCCTGGGGCGGCGGCAGCGGAGGGAGCGGGGCCGCGGGGGGCAGGTCCAGGGCGCCGCCCGGGAACTCCTCCAGGCGCTCGGTCTTGAGCAGGCCGGCCGGCTGCTGGCCGTCGGGGCCCGGCAGGCCGTGCTGCACCACCATATTGTTGACCAGGCCGGGCTGGAGGCCGCCGTGCTCCAGCTGCTGCATGCGCTCGTACTCGAGCGCGCCGCCCTCGCCGTAGGCCGGCAGCGCCAGGCCGCCGCTGGCCACCAGCACGCCCTTCTGGCCGCCGGGCACCGGGCACGGCTGGGGAATGCAGCTGCCGCGTACCCCCAGGAAGTGCCCATAGACCTCTGGCTGGGGGGACATGTTGGCTGGGGAAGCCCTCGACCCGTTGATGTAGGCGACCAAGGAGGTGGGCGACGTGCGGATGATGGTGTTGAAGTCTATCCCGATGCCATCGGACAGCGGGGACAGTGACAGTGCTCTCTTCTTAGAGCGGGCCGAGTGGGACCTGGTGGATGAGTGCCGAGGACTAGGGTAAGGAGAGTGGCTGTTTTCCATGCCAAAAAGGTAGGATGGCAATGAGTTGGAGACACTGTTGCTGGGCATGGGTGTCCCGGGAGGAAGGCTAAGGAGGTCCCCTAGATCGATGCCATTCTGAGAGCCGTGGTCGGAGGAAAGCGAAGGGAGAGCCCTGTAGCCGTGAGACCACTCTTGTTTCACACTCAAGGCCGACTGACTTTCCGTCAGACTCAAAGTCGTGGACGCCAAGGACTCACGCGAAATCAGGGACCTAAAACAGCAGCCAGAAAGGAAGAAAAAAAAAGATAAACATTTTAGCAGGATATGGATTGCTTAAGAGCTAAAAGAACATTGCATTGACAATCCCTTAAGTATTTCCCCTAATTACATTCTCTGCTAAACACACATTCTTGGGCTAAGATAAAATCCAAGGCTTTTAGTTCCAGGTAAATAACATTTTACCAAGAAGAACAATAAAACCTAATGCTCACTGAAATAATATAACAAAAGATCTATTGTTACAAATAATCTTAATACTTTAATAATAAGTAGTCCTTCTTTTATTTTTAAATAACTTTGTCAATGTAGGGAAAAAAATAGAGCCCTGGGAGAAATTATTGATACCTGTCACGGCAAACCAAATAAGTAAGTGTTAAGCACCTACTGTGTGCAGCATGCTATGATAGGAATTGCAGGGAATACAAGTCTAAACAGAGTCCCAGCCTTCAAGTAAAATCTATCTGGGAAGGTGACATATAAATTCATGCTTGATTTGAAAAAAAGTAAATCCTCAGAGTCAAAGGGTAATCCGGGGGTCTTAATAATAATTTCACAACTTCATTTCACTGCTATTAAGGAATTATTATGATTTTTTTAAAAGATAGTAATTCACACTTTCAGAATTCAGTTGTCACAACATCAAATCATTCCAGGAAATGAAAAAAATATATAAAATACAGCTATAATATGTAAGGGAGTAACAAACTGATAATAAGTCAGATTATCAAGTCAGTTATGCATTGGGGCTGTTCAAGGTTTAATCACACTTGCGAGTCTGTTTTTTATGAGCTCTTGTCCTTCTATCAGAGCAACTGTGGGCCAAGAGCAGGTCGTTCACTTTCAGCAGTTCAGTTTTTGCAACAATTCCTCCCCTGTTCTTCTTAAACCCTTTACAAAACATGGCCTATGTCTCAATATATTATTACCTATCAAAATGGTTCATAATGTAGCTCTGGCCACTTTAAAAATTCATTTTACTTTACTATGACATTGTTGTCTTAAAAATAACTGAGAAGAAAAGCTGTGTCCCTTGGATGGAAAATTCGTCACAAAGCAACAAGACGTAACACAGTATTCCCTGACTCGGTCATGGTGTATATCAGAAAAACCTGGTTTATTTATATGTACTTGCGTTGGCTTTCTGCGGAGATCTTTTTTCTGACAAAAAAATTAATTACAACAAAATGTTATAATAAAATGTGAGTCTTCTCAATATGAACGAACACATTAACTATTTTCAGCTGTTAAACATCAACCTGTTGCAAAGGAACTGAGGGAAAAGAAGCATTTTCATCCCACCTGTTCCTCTTACTACATGTCCCAAAATGGAAGCCACAAACACCATTTCCTACAAGCATAAGATAATAGCGAGAAAACATCTCAGGTCTGAAATGCACAGTATAATAAGGTGGTGATAACATCATGATGGACATGGTGCTACCATCGAGTGAATTAATGTTTAGCAATGACAAACGCAGCAGGAATTTACGTCCAGTTGCCCTTGACATAGATTTTTTTCTTGGTCCACATCCTTACATTCAGGCTAAAGCCCTTTTGCAAGCCCCAAAGTGGTTTCGGAACAATCTGATTTTTTAATTCCCCATGGACGCTTTTCAATTATTTTCCCAGCACACTTGCAGTATGTGGCTCTTCCTGCAGAGCTCAGCTCTAGGCTCCTGGTGATTGCATGTCCAGGGCCTTTTGGTCTCTTCCCCGCCAAGATGCAGGAATTGCTTTCAGACCCAAACTAAATCAGTAGTCATGTCATATATGAGACAGAGACAACTGACTTGACTTTACACCCTGAGGTTGAGAAACTTCCTAGAACATAAAGAACCAGAGCTTCACCAGAGCTACGTGGCTGAGTAAATGCACATTCTCAGGCAGTACATTTGCCTGTCAGTCATACTGGAAGATTTCAGATTTTAAAGCAGTGACTAACAGAGAGTATTTTATCCACCTGTATATACTTTGCTTACAAAATTATATTATTTGTTTCGAGGGCAGTCTATAAGTGAGATGTGTTCATTTTTTCCATTGTTGAAAGATGATTCTCATTTCTCTCAAATTATACCTAACTATGGCTTAATTTAAATCTGACCATAACCCTGTTCAAGTATATTCGGTAATTCCCTGAACATATCAGTTTTCTAAGACAGTTATCATATATTTTTCAGAAAAGAAATTCTACACTCTATTCATTAAAACAATAATAAGAACAGAGAACTCTCTCTTCTATCTTGAACACATAATAAGAACAAAACTTCCCAAAACGACCTTTGCCTAGTAGCCAGTCTCCCTCCTGTGCAATTACCCGGATCTTTTAATGTTTTAAAGTTCTAATCCATGAAATCTCTCCCCAATACACTAGCTCTCAGTACGAGTTCTCTTTCCAAAGAAGTTATATACTGTCTGCATCGTGTCTTAAAGGTAGCTAACCTCAGGGATCCGTGGGTGTTATATTCTTCAATAAAATTCAAAACCTTTTAAACAGAAGGGATCATTTTTATCTCCCCAATACCTACCAGAATGTTAGATACACACCAAGTACTCAAAAAATTGTTGATTAAGAAAGTGAATAAATAATCAGTGTAACGATAACTAAACATTATGTATAGCTTACAACGCATTTTCCCTATATATTATTTCATTTGATGCAACCTGTCAGGTAAGTAAAGTGGATTTTTTTAAATTTCTATTTTACAAAGAATTTAAAACTGAGGTTCTGTGAAATTCCTCCTGGTGACACACACACACACACACAAACACACACACATGCACGCACACACACACACAAAGACCAAAGTCCTTATAGAAATACGAATAAAGCTGCATTTGCTAGGCAGTGACCTAGCTGGATCACATACATTCTCTGTTGTTGTCTTTATGTTATACCCCACATGGGGTACACGATCCTCTGCTTGATTGAAAGACCTAGCATAACAGGCTTAAAGTCACACAAGCTATGACTGGAACCCAAATTTTCTCTTCTTTCTGTAGCAAAATGTTGAATAAGTGTGAAGGGTTCTAGAGGATTCTCACGTGTAACCCTTGTGCTACACACACCAGCCCCATAGGAAGGAAGCTACAAAGAGCTGTACCGTCATATGAGAGCAATCTCCATTTGCATATGTTCATCTGATCCTAAGGATATTATTTCTGGAGACTGGTTAGTTTGGAGATGTATGTAAAAGGAAAGGAGGTATATCTCGAACAAAATAAAACCCATATGAAAAACTCAGAAACCAGCAGCAAAAAGATTAGAGTGGCTGTTAAAGCAAGAACTCAGTAACTTTCCTGGGGCCATAAGAGGCAGCATGATGACCAAGCCGGATTGCTTGGTTCGATGCCTAGCCCAAAAGAAATTCTAACTTACAGATCACATGGAATTCCTCAAACTAATGTTCAAGAGAATATTTATGAAAATATATATGAGAATATATATGAAAAATATATATTTACATATTTTCCCTATATATATAGATCATGGAAAAGAAGACCAGTCCTACTCTATCTGGAAGTTCTTTTCTATGTGCCCTGGCAAATCTCTCAAAAGAATCAGCACTACATCTGAAGGCAGAATGGCTTTATAAAATGTTAGAATTTACAGACAGCCCACAGTCCCTCCTCAGCGTCCTTCGCCTTCTATAACATCTGTGGACATATTCCAAACCGAAAGGAAATCACCTCCAAGAATTTCTGGTTTAAAAAATAAAAAGCTAAATGTAGTGCCTTTTTGGATCTGGAATGACATTATTAGGTGATGGCTGAAGTTTGTGACTAAAAAGCTAAGTGACAATGGGCAAAGCACTTAAACTTTCTATGTCTTGGGGATGATTATGTCTTAAACAGGAATAATAACTGCAAGTAGTTTATGAATATTCAATCACAAAATGCAGAATCACGATGCATGTAAAAACTCCAGGAAAGCTAAATATTAATATATATAAAACTCATGTGAGTAGCATCCAATCTCTCCTACTCCTCAACCTTTGTTAGATTGGCGTATGAAACTACTGTATAAGATAATCGTATCAGCAGCTCAGCCTTGTCATTTTAGGGGAAATACATACAATGGCCTCTGTATTACAGGTTTGGCAATGCCTAAAACAAGAATGGCTCCCGGATCTTCGAGATGGTAAGACTGCATTTATCATTTGGGAGGGATGGTCAGAAATGGTTATAAAATTAATCAAGGCATTAGGGCATGATTCTCATCATTGGATTAAACAGAGCCCAACGAAGCTAAGGAAAAAAGTGCTTTTTTCCAAGATGAGCACCCCCAAAAAAATTCCCAAAGGCGATCAGAAGAAAAACCTACAAACATCCAATAAATCTATGAAAACTATTCAGTATTATCAGTAATTAAGTAATACAAATTAAGATAAAATATCATTTTACATATCAAACTGGCAAAAGTTATAAAAATAATAATACATAGGATAAGGTCTGAGAAAATAGGCACTTTCTTAGAGTGCTACTGAGTTTATAAATTGGCAGGTCTTTTCTGGAGTGTAATTTGAGAATATGTACAAAAATCCTCAAAATTGTACACTTCTTTTAACCTAAGAAATTTTACTTTCAAGAATTTATTCTATAGCATCTATTGGATGTTGGGCAGGGGGGAGGGGGAGGAGGGGACAGGTATTTGCATACACAAAGAGTGCAATGCGCACCACCCGAAGGATGGACATATTTGAAACTCGGACTTGGGGGGGGGGCAAGGGCAACATAGGTAACCTAAACATCTGTACCCCCATAATATGCTGAAATAAAAAAAAAAGAATGTATTCTAATAATCAGAGTTGTGCAACAACAAATTTACAAGATTGATCCAAAAAACCATTATTTATAATATTGAAATAAAGGGAAACAACTAAGTGCCCAGCCATAAAAGACTGATTCAAAAAATTACAGTTTTATTTATCAACTTTCTTTGTAAAATGGAATCTTGGGCAGGAAGATGTCATTATATGATGCCAAAGAAGACTTTAATTACAAAAGTTTATAATACATTAACTGGAAAAAAGTGATTATAAAACTACGTATGTATTAGATCAATTTAGTGGAAAGGAAAGCCTATGTTTATGGTGTATGTGTTGGCATATAACTGGAAGGATGTACATCAAAATACCACCCATGTTGTCTCTGGGCGATAGAATTCAGGATGGCTATCATTTACTGCCTGGTGCTTTTTATAGTTTCCACGTTTTTACAATGAATAAGAATTACATAATCAGGAAAAACAATATATTTTACAGCTTTTCATAGGGCAAGCATCTCTCAGACTGAACAGTTCATACCCCCTGCCCCCATCCACCCCTAAGATTCTCCAATATATAAAACACTAAGCCAGTGATTTTCTCTCCATCTTCTCTTTACCTCTAGACAGTAAAATGTCCTCACATTAAACTTTCACCTCTTATTCTTTCTCTCCTCAGATGAAACACAAAAATCAGTTTGAGGATCACAAATAAATGCAACCTTTCCAAATTGCTAAAAGTAGGTTTCATATTTCACCAAGCCACTTTCCCTATTCCTATTTCTTTGTTCATCCTGGAAAAAAAAAATTTTCCACAGGAGGCCTCACAGAATACATAGTCAAAAACACTTGTCAGTGCATTGTTAAGGTGTTGTCTTTTAAGGACATAAAATTATGCTAAGGAATCAAATATGCCAGAAAACACTGAGATAATGACTCCTCTCTGGCCAACCCAAGAAAGGGACTGCGTAAGGTACATGGCTTGAGCAGTCTGTGCCCTGCCTACTATCAATTTCTCCGTTAATTATGACTTCTGCCTTCAAGGCACAGGCTGGTCTTGCCGCAGACAGGAAGCTGAAGGCTTCCCAATGACACCCACCCCATGAGCACAGTTAATTTTACATGCAGCACCCAGCAAGTCTGAGGAGTCCCTTAAGGCATAATCATCAATGAGAAAATGACAGCAGCTTCCAGTCACAAAAAGTCTCAGGTGAAAAACAGGTTTCTACCTCATGAAAAAAATTGGCATAAATAAATGATTCAGGAACTATGATTTCAGAGTCTCAAATAGCAGCTAGGACGACAGCATAGAGATACAAGAGGGGAAAAGAGGGTAGGAGGAAGAGAAGGAGGAAAGAAACAGTATCCTCAAACTGCAAGGCACCGTAGCAGGTTACAGCCCCAAAGAAGAGGAAGCACAGGCTCAGAGTAAAATTCCTTTGCAAGACGATAGTCACAGCAGAACCCAGACTAAGAGACAGAAACTTTGGATTGTGTTTTTCCAAGAAGATCACTTCTAGAAGACGATTTATTTCAAACATAGAAATATTAAGCATTGCACAGTATTTTGGTTTTATGCCCCTTCTAATCCAATAAACTTGACAGAGATAAAAATTTGTCTGAGGGGACAATTTCCCTTTTCTCTTCCATTCTCTCCCATGGAGATGGAAACAGGGCATTTACGGTACTTACTTATTCTGGCACCTAATCACACATTGTGTTGAAATGTTATGTAATGCATACATGAAAGTATGTCTTCCCAGACAGGTCATAAAGTCTTGAAATGCATGATTTCCATCTTTACTCTCTCTGCTATCTACCTAAACTTAGACTATTATATTATGCAGACAGTAGGTATTTAATAAATATTTGGGTAGACGGGTAGATGGGTGGATGGACAGACAGGCTAACAGATTGTAGAGCAGCCTGGAAACTCTGCAACATATACATGGAAAATCTAGCAGGTAGGGTAGATGTGCATGGAACATCTGAATTTGCTAGGCCACAATGTGATCTGCTCCACCAGAAACTGACAAATTTACACACTGGGCTTCAGTCACTGAGGCCCAAAAATCTCAAACTGGACATTCATTTCACTCACACCACAGACAGCAGGTATTAAATCATTCCTCTCAGTTAAGATGATATTATGGCACATACTTAGCTTTCAGACACATTCCCCTACAAAGCTAAAACTGAAAGAGTTGTGTGAATGTGTATGTGTGTTTGTGTGTGTGTGTGTGTGTATATTTGTGTGTGTTCAAGAAGAATAAGAAAAACACTTGTGGGGTGTGATTATACCATAAAGAAGGGGGAAAAAAAAGTTAACTTGAGACCTGGTATCGGAAGGAGGTATATTCAGGTTGGCTGCATTCATTGCCCTCTGTAAGCTAGGACTGATCTGGTTGCATGCTGTAGAGACCTGGCTTGCTGGAGGTGAAATGGGTCCCAGTCGCTGAACCATCATGGGACTGCTGGTGACCACTAGATTGTTGCAGCTGCCTTTTCCAATGGACTTGCACTGAGGCCCAAAGCCAAGAGCCCCTAAAAACAAATGAATCAGGTTAGCTTTCATGCCCCTTACATCACAAATCAGTAAATACAGACATGTGCACGCTTATATCAGGACCCATCTTTAGAGACTGTCCTTAGATCATTTCTTTATTCTGTTTAGTATTGTGATATTAAAAAGCTTTCTCTAATTCCAATGAAAAAGCCATAATGCTACAATAGAAATCCTTCCATAATCATCACTCATACAAAATGTGCTTAAATTATACTCCTTCTATGTAGAAGTGTCCAGTTATATTAAAAATCATACTTTTTAATATCCTTACCTAAAAGGTTAAGGTAGTAAGTAGATGGGATCACCTGTATCAAACCAGGCTTTTTTTTTCTAGAATAGCTAATATCTTGAATCTCCCAGCAAGGAAAGGTGACACTGCTGAAAAAACCTGTTTAACTGGTTTACTTCATTCTAAATCTGGACTTCCAAAAAGCCTCTGTAAAGAACATAGTCTGGCTGTCTCTGTGCACTCTTGAATTTTCCTCTTCATCCCAACACATTATCATTGGACATATACCCAATTTTTTAAAAAATCAGGATGAGAGAGTCACAAACAAAACACTCATTTGAAAAATAACATGGTAACCACATTGGACATAGACTTTACATTCTCGTTAGTAACAATCTTTCAATGTAGTAAAATTTGGTACATACCGAAATGGGAAGGGGAAAAAAGGAACCCACAAGAATCTGTGTTGTTATGGAAAAGAGAAAAGCAAAGAGTTTGAGAAAGGCAAATACTGCCATGACTCATTTATAAAAAAAAATAATAATAATAGCTGAATCATTCTAGACATTCTTTTTACATGGATGCACTTTTTCAAACATTTTTTGCCAACTACCTGGTCAAGTCTCAGTAACTATACACTCTGTTCCCATTTCTAGCAAACAAAAATAAATCTGATCTCAGTTTTTAACAAGGTATGCTTCAAACTTTTCTCGCCAAATTTCCCATCTTTTTCATTGATACATGATCAAGGTAGGAGGAAAAGTGACACTTTAACTTTCCTTAGCCCCAGGGAGCATGATTTCCTATTCTGTTTTCCCATAAATTAAATCAATAGCCAAAATGCACCTTTACTTGTCATCTTTTGTAATATTCTCTTCCAAGAGCCCCCAAAACCAAAGGACAAACAAGACCCATGTTCCCGTCACTGCAGCCATGTCTCAAAAATGCCAAGAGTCACGGCATCATTAGCTGGCAGGAACCCTGGTCTAGTCCAGCCTTCTGGGAAACTAAAATCCAAGTGGTAATTGACTTTCCCAAGGTTACACAGGGATTTAATGACAGAGCAGAAACTGATTCTACTGGAGTATATTTTCATTACACCTATGTGTCTAAGTTTAGGCTCTAGTATGCTTGGTTTAATCTTTGGATATTTGGTAAGATCATTAGCACCAACGGAAATGTCTTTGATTTTCTTTCCTAGATATGCAAACCAGGACCTCCCCTTTACCCCTCCCATTGCAGTTTATATCTAATCCATTTCCTTGTCCCTTGAAAAATCAGTCAGTTATAGATACTCTGTTTTCAAAACTCATAAAGTATTGTGCCATCAAGGCTTCATCTTGACATCAAGAGCAGTGGGTACATTTTTAAGTAATGCATCATAAATTTAATATCTTTATAAATCCCAGTAAGCTCACACATGTGATTTTCAAACTCCCTTTTTACCTTGGAAAAAGGCAATGTGATAGTTCATAGCCTTGTCCCGTATATAAGACACCTGAATTCTCTCCCCAGGTTCCAGTGCCACCAGCCATTACTATTAAATACAACATCAAATGTCAAGTATTCTGTCGAATTGAATGTCACATATTTATCTAAGGAACTCAGTCATTTCATGCCTGTTTCCTCTTCAATAAAATGGTATTAATACCTATCTACCCCTAAAACAAAGACATAGCAGCTGGAAAAGCACCCAAGAAATACTACCTGATGGTAAAGTATATTAATACCTTATTTCATCAAATCTAAAATGCCATATATTGTAAGGCATACCATTATTCTAGGTACCAGTAAGAATATTAACTGCCAATCAAACTAGTGCATGGTGTCCAGATTTCAGAGATGTTGTGATGTGGAAATATGCTCACCTTAGAATCCATACATACCAATAAGATCGCTGAAACATTTATTTTAACCCTTATCTTATTCATGCTCTTTTCTCTTCCTGGAATACCCAGACCCTAACTTGCCACCTAGTGAGCTCCTGTGCATCTCTGAGGTCACCTCCTCTGTGACCTCCCTCCTCCACCACCCACTGGGCAGATCTGATCAGTGCTTCGCTTCATTCCCCAATGTGTCTCTTACCACACATCCACCTGAGCACCTATAATGCTTCAGGGAACTGGACTGCTTACACCCCTGCCAAACTTCCAATTTTATACTTTATTGCTTTTTAAAAATAAAGCCCTTGATTGAGGCATCTGTGCTTCCTTAGCACCTAGCCCAGGGCCTGGTATATAGTACACAATAAAGTCTGTCCAGGGAAGCTGGAATGAATGAATGAAAATAAAAGATAGTTATAAGTGAATATTAAAGACTGCAAATTATTTCCACTGAAATCCTCCTGGCTGTCTTTTTTGAAACATAGTGCCGTTAAAAAAAAAAAAAAACAGAAAAAAAACCTCAAGTCAATCCTTTGATGCTTCTCTACAGTTTTGCCAAGCCGGGTATTCTCACAGTATTGCTAAGCTGCACAGATCTGCTAAGCTAGTGGCAATAGTAATTATAAATCCATTTTTCTGGGCCAGAATTCTACACTGGTCAAGGCTGCCTGTATAACTCTCTACTCTGGATTTGTACATTCACATTATTTTCTTGCTCTGTAATAAAGAAACATTAATCCTTCTTTTCCCAACATTTTCATGAATTTTCACTATACCACCTCCTACTTCCAAACTCACTGGTCAACTTTAACCCCACCTAACCACAGAGGAGTGCCAGTTTCTGACAGGTATCACAGATGGTATTCTTGAAGCATGAGAATGAATGGTGAATTCCATGGGAACATGTAAATGTTTGTGGTGCAGCTAGGAGAATGTTCTCAAAAATGGCACATGTGTCTCACCGAACAAGTTTGACCAAGAACCACTGTGCTCGATGCAGCCATCTTACTCTAATTTTTTTCACAATGTCAGACATAATGAACACCTAGACCTCCAGACTACTCAGAATCGTGCAGTGCCTTCAGGTGTGGGCTCTGGAGACAGTCTCTCTGGGATCTGCTAGTTATATGATTCAGGCAAATTACTTAACATTTGTGTGCCTATGTCTGTGTCTTCTCATCTGCAAAACAGATATCAAATTAACAACATCTCATAAGGCTGTTGTGCATCTAGTATTAACAACACACGTAGAGGACTCAGCACATTGTCTGGCACATAGTAGGTGCTCAACAGATGTTAGCTGCTATTGTTGTTATTGTTATTATGATTGTTACACGCTTGTCATTGCTTTTTTGCTCCATTCTCAAGTTTCTTGAAGTAAAAACAAGACAGTCCTTTATAATTCCTTGTACAAAACAAGATAGTAAATGATGCTGTTTAATTCTCTACCCATTTTCCAATGTTCTTTCTGCTTTGAGCCTACAGCCAATTTTTTTTAAAAAACCAGGTGTCATCACAGATAGAAGAAAAGTTTTCAGTTGGCCAAGTTTGAATGTTCCTTGGCTTGTCGTTCCTGAAAACAAACCATACAACTTTTCTGACTACCAGATGTGCCAACTACTTGTGCACTGGTTTTCATTTTGAAATACCGCTTATTTTTAGAGACTACACGATATGTTTTAAAAATGTGTTTACTGCTCAAATGAGGATCTGAGTGGATGGCATTCTGGGCACCACATACATTCTGGCCAAAATCACTGCATGCTGGTGGGAAGCGCAAACGTTTTGCATTTTCAGATTTCTGAACTGAGAGGTCATCTTAGCAGGGGCATATTTTTAATTAATGTCTTCATTAGTTAAAAGGGTTCTCTTGAAGGCAAATGGTTGATTATGTCACCATTTTCATTGCTAAGGCTGCATCCTTCAGAACTATTTATGTTTATCCACAGGTTCTGCTAAAAATGGCATGGAGGGGGAAACAAAAATGAAATATATACAGGGCAGGGGAGAGAAGTAACCAAAGCTTTTCTGGTTGTTACTGTTCATTCAGCTGACACTGTATCACAAGCCAGGCAGTCCGCAGAGACAGCAGTGAGCAAGATAGACACAGTCCCCCACACAGCCCACAGTCAGGCCTTGAAGATGTACACTAAACCAACAATTCGTTATTAAAGAGGCGATCCCTGAAACTAGGTTGGGTCATATGAAACGGCTTTCCCAATAGGTCAAAAATGATCCTATAAGGGCAATTTCTGTATGGTTCAACCTATTAATAATACATATGCACAGTGTTGTGGAAACAGAAATATACATACCAGGGTTTGAGTCCTGCCTCTTGCCTTCCCTGGCTGTGTGATACTGGGAAGGTCCTTAAGGTCTCGGTGCCTCAGGGTCCTGTTCTAAAATGGGGACAATAATAGTACCTATCTCATAGGGTTGTTCTTAGGATTAAAAGGGTTAGTATATATTAATATATGCCTCACTACATCTAAGCATCAGGATTTTCTTCCCAACCTTTCACTTTAAAACATTTTAAAACCTACAGAAAATTTGCAAGAATAGTACCATGAGCTCCAACTTTATCTAATGGTTTATCTATCCATCTCTATATATAAGCTTACTATTTTTAGTGTTATTAATATTATTTTTAAACCACTTAAGAATAAGTTGAAGGCTGGGCACAGTGGCTCACACCTGTAATCCCAGTACTTTGGGTGGCCAAGGTGGGAGAATTGTTTGAAGCAAAGAGTTTGAGACCAATCTGGGCAAACAGCAAGACCCCATCCCTACAAAAAATAGAAAAAATTATCCAGGTGTGGTGACATGCACCTGTAGTCCCAGCTACTCCTCAGAAGTCTGAGGCAGAAGGATCGCTTGAGCCCAGGAGTTGGAGGTTGCAATGATCACACCACTGCACTCGAGCCTGGGCAATAGAGTGAGACCCTGTCTCTAAGACAAAACAAACAAAAAAAGAGTAAGTTGCATATGTCATGCCGTTCATACCTAAATAAATAACCATAATACAGTCATCAAATTCAAGGCAGTTAGCAATGATGTAGTATATAACAGACTGTCTATATTTAAATGTTACCAATAATAAGACCCTTTAAAGCAACTGTTTTCCAATACATGATCATGCATTGCAAAGAAAGGTTTTGAGACTCCAACTCACCAGGGGAAACTTCAAGAATGGGCTAGTAGGACACAAGGGCATGGAGATCAGTTGGAAAAGTGGAAAAGGAGAAGGAAGCATAGAAGTGAGAGGTTAACAGAACATAGCACAATAGTTAAGAACAAGGGTTTGCATCCCAGCTCCACAACTGACTGGCTGTGTAACCTTGGGCAAGTTATTTAATACTTAAGCTCTCTGTGCTTCACTATCCTGATCTCTTAAGTGAGGTTAATACTAGAAGTTACCTCCATTTAGAGGAATAAAAGATCTAATATAGGTAATATATTTAGGGCCTGGCACTTAATAAGTGCATTGTAAGTGCTAGTTATATTTTATTAATGAACTTGTTTCTGGTATGGTACCTTTCTGATATTTTTTCTAGTGCCTCTTTTCTCCTGAGTGACCAGAGACTGATGGCTGGTGGCTCCCTGCCTAAGACCTTCACACACACACACACACACAATACACACACACACAATAGATTTGTCCTCCCCTAGATGGGCTCTAGGCTTTATTTAGGCCACTCTCTTCCTCATCTCAATTTTATCTGTCTCTCAGTTGACTGTTTTAGAAAAGATTCTGATTATTTCAGACTGAAGTGTCAATGACTAGCCAATTACTTTAAGAGCATTTCACTACAAAACAATACTATAACAAAAAAAATTCGAATTTCAAAACTGGGCAAGAAAGACTGGAAGGAGCATTTTTTTAAAAAACCTCTCAATTATACCCTTTTACTCTGCAAATCTATTTTCTATAAGCCTGGCCCTTTTGTTCCTGATGAGCACAAATTCAACATACGATTGAGGTAGAGTTGAAAGCCAATTTAGAGCATTTGCAAATAAAGTTTTTTACAACTCTGAGGCTCAAATTTCCCATTATTTCTACTTCTAAACACCTAAATATCCCTAACTAGTAAGGCTTCCTTTAATAAATCGAAATTAATGCCTAATATAAAATATGAGTTTTACACTCTCTTCAAAAGCAAACAAATCCCAAATGTTATTGAAAAATATTTTGATTTTGCATGGGAAAAGGTGGCTGGCCTCCACAGCTAGTTTATGGATATAACTTGGGTCATTTAGCAGGTTAATTTTACATCTCAGCCTCAGCTTCTTCCTATCTAGAAGAGAGATACTATAATATATACCCTATGTGGTTCCTTCAAAGACCAGTGAGACCCAACATACATGATGTGCCTGCTCAGTAAAAGGTAGCCATAGTTTTCGTTATTGTTATTGCCATCATGTTACAGAAGAGTATTTTCAGTAATGCAAATTGAGCCACAAGGGGGAATGATTATCTAACTTATATATGCAAAATGGTAAGAACACCTCTTTCTAGCTCCTCATTTCTAAGGAAAGGAATTGTCTCTTGGCCTTTCTCTGCCAAAGGTGGAAGAATACATGGGCATGAGTAGCTCAGGAAACACCCCTTGTTTTCCTCTTGGGACTAAGCTTACTCACAAAGAGACAAGAGTTCTCCTCCACACAGTGTGAGCCTTACACAGGAGGCTTGTCCTGGTCCTGGCAGAGTTGCCTGGGACTGGGTGGATAAGAAAGCCTAATTCTAGGGTCCAGTCAGCAGGTCCACTGGACTTTCACACAAAGTTATGCCTTCCAACATATCCTTTATTAGGAAAAAAGGGATATTCTGGTGAGGAAGAAAAGAAATTTATCACTGGCCTCCTTGCAGACCCCAAATTATGTTAGGAATTATGGCATGTACATTTCATCCCTATGGCTTATTAGCTTAGCATTGTCTAGAATACACCAGTTATCTTTTATTTGGGATTACTTTTATTGGTATTTCAAATTCAGAAATATGTATTTATGTATGTGTGTGTGTTTTAAAAAGTCAAATAATACAGAAGTAAAGAAAAAGCTCATATTCCCACCCCTCTCCAATATCACTCCCTTAAGATAATCAGCTCTAACAGCTGAATGTGTACCCTATAACACATCTTTCTCTAAGTCCATACAAACGTGAGTACGTATGTTATCACTCTAAAAGCAATGTGGCTTAGGCACACACTGCCCCCTACATTCTTAAGTCATCAGGATATGCCTATTTTGACAAAGAATAATTTCCCCAAACTGATACTGAAATAACACATCTAAAATCATAATACACATATTCATGCTCATAATGAAACATAGGTGACCATCAAAAATAAGGCACATAGTCTTGGGCAAAGCATCATATCAATCATATCAGTCCAAGCCCTTCATTTTATCTCAAATCAGATAAACATCAAGTACATGAGATAACTTTGGAAAAATGTATGCTTTTAATCATAGAAGGGTAAAAACAGATCACAGAGGACGAGCACAGGTCATCAGATTCTCCCAGCTTTCACAAATATTCCTCCCTAGAACTAGAAATAATAAATTTTTGCATACCCAACATACTAGGCTTGTCATGTAGTGTTTTGTCAAATTTGTAATGTTTCACTGCTGAGACAGAGTAGCAAAAATTTAATGACTATACTTGGGTGCGTAGTGTGTTACTCTGAAATACAGTAAGGCATGGATAAATGGCTAATAACACCAAAGAATGAGAATCAGAATGAAATAACTGACTTCTATACTTAGAGGCAAATATTTCAATTTGGCAGAAGTTTCAAATGCTCAAAACTGCGCAAAACTACAGGAGATAAGAAATGCTAGGTATCGCATCCTGCCTCCGTGGAGCTTACAATTGCTGAAGAGATACAACATACTCATTTGGAAACAAGCAGATAATGGACTATATGAGGTTAAGCATGAAGCTAAATCACAGGGACAGGAGTTCAGAGAAAGAGGAGGGCAAACCCTATGTATCAGAGAATTCATTGAAGAAGAAGAATATTAACCACAAAGGCATTTCCCAAAGTTCTGCAAATTGTTCAAAGGCTTGTTAAATGATAAATAAGGCAGGCTCTTGGAGATGTCCATGATCAAGTAATTTTGGAAAACCCTAATATAACAAAGTTAATCATATCTCTTTATTAAACATCTTTCCAGAGCTTTTAAATATGCAAATGAATATAATAAATCTCCTGGAGGAACAAATAATGTGCAAAACACATTTGTTTAGGGAGTTTTTTCCCCTAGGGACTCACCCAAGACTGGCATTCTAAGGAACACACTTTAGAAAACAATAAGCTAAAACACGAGGGAAGAATGGGCACATGAATGAGAAGGAAATAGTAGGGTGTAGACATAGAAACAGAAGGGAGGTGGCACGGAGTGACCTGGAGAAACGAGGAGGCTCCAGGGCTTCCGGCAAGAGGAGCTCTGACTAGGAGAAACAGAGGAGACAGACCTTAGAGGGTTGGTTCAGCCAACCCAAAGGATCTGACTTAAAAGCTGGACATTACGTATTCGCCAGTGGTTCAAACCTGGCTGCACATTAACATCATCAGGGAAGCTTCTTAGAAATGCAAATTCCTAGGCTCCGCCCCAAACCAACTAAACCACGCTACGCTGGCACAGTCGATCAGCTGATATGCATCTGGGCCCCGGTGCTGTAGGTGGTGGTGCAGCCCCGGGCAGCAGAGTTCACCCACGTCTAATCTAGGAGAGAGGGGGAGAAAGACTGGAGGAGGACGTGAACCAGAAGCTGGACAAACAGTGAGGAGGCCACAGGGTGGTGAAGGACAACATAAGAAAGCAACGGTTATGAAAGCAAGTTAGAGTGAGGCTGAGGTTTTTGTAATTGGTTGATAAAGATTTAGAAGATCAAGTTTAAAGAGTGAGTTAGGCACACATCGCCCCCTATACTCTTAAGAGAAGTCATCAGGATATGCCTGTTTTGACAAAGAATAATTTCTCCAAATTCACACTGAAATAACACACCTAATATCATAATATACATATTCGTTCTTGCAATGAAACATCAGTGAGGAGGGCATATCAAGTCTGTTTTGTAATTTCATTCCAAAGTGAGCCAATACATAGGTCAAATCTGAACCCAGGGAGATTCCCATGAATCATGCACTCTCCCACCACCGTGTCCTCAGTTCGGCTTGAGTCTTCCATGCTTATCCCACAGAGAGCGTAACTTTCACACCAACATTCTTCCAACCTTAGTCGGCATTCAGGAATGTCGTCCACAAAGTATGGACTCACCAGCATTACTCATTTCACCTTAACCCTGCGTTAAATGGAATCACATTTATATCCTGAGAGATTAGAAAATATATTCCTTTCTGTACCACCCAGTGCCCTGGACTCCTATGCGTCAAGCCTCAGTCTTGCTCCCCACCAGTGGGCACCTCTGATAAGATGTTATTCAGAATACACAGCTCCGAGCCACCTCATAAAGATGAAACGATAAATTAAACAATATTCCGGGAGTTTGTATTCTAAAGTCCCATCAGTCAGCTATTGTACATCAATTATCAACTAATTAGTACAGAATGCTTGTGCTGACCCTTCTGTTCTCTCTTGTAATGATTTGCCAAGTTAACTGAAAGCTGCTCTGCTCCATAGAGGCTCTTAGTATAGCAGGAGTGTTAAATAAAGTTCACCAACAATTAGCCTAGAAAACCAAGAAGGAAATGTAAGCACATTTTACTGCTTTTCCCTCAACAAATTTTCTAACAATCCCATGGGAAGAGACCAGATATATGTGTTAAATAAGCAAACAATTACTCTGAAAAACGGAAACACCAGTACAGGCACAATTTAGTAATTTATTGCTTACTGATCAGGTATTTGTTTATTGTGTCCCTGCTCTATGCTATGGTATATACTCTAGGG
The DNA here is from genome assembly GCF_000956105.1 of Propithecus coquereli. Taxonomy (NCBI): domain Eukaryota; kingdom Metazoa; phylum Chordata; class Mammalia; order Primates; family Indriidae; genus Propithecus; species Propithecus coquereli. The sequence goes on from NW_012149764.1 coordinate 2,408,611, forward strand.
AGTATGAATACATAGATGAGTCAGAAAATTCTTGCTTACAATCTAATTTAATAGGCTTAAACCAACCAAGGCTTATCTAGTGGATTAATCTGTGAAAATATGTGACGGTAGAATTAGTATACTTGCTCTAGAAAAAGAGGACTTCCATGCATATAAGAAAGAATGAGGGGGTGTGACAAAAAAAAAATGAGAGGAAAGAAGGGAGAAAGCATTCTTTCACAGAAGAAAACTGCCTTGGTTGCCCAAGGATCATGAACAGCTCACATTTACTGGGTATGGGCTCGGTGTTGTGCCGTACACTAATGGAGTCTTAGGCCACTGGGCTAGCCCTCCATCAGAGAGCTTCCGACCAGGTGGAGGGAGTTTTAACTAACACAGGAAACAATTTGGAAACCTAATCTTAAACTGAGTTGCCTTAGTGCGGAGTACAAAAAGAGCTCAAATAAAACAAAACAAAACAAAAAACCCATATAAACTGGAGGAAGCTTAGTGGAAGAGGTGAGACTTGATCTGAGCCTTTTAATGGCAGGAGGGCAGGAGGCAGCACGAGAGTGGGCTGGAGAAGTGAAGACAGGGGCAGGTGCTAAGAAAGTATTATGAAGCCAGCATGGTGGAAGTAGGCCATTCCATGCTAGGGCTGGAATGGCCTCGCTTACCAGCTGTGCATCCTTGGGCAAGTTCCTTAAACTCTTTGTGTGCCTCCGTTTCCTCATCTTAAAAATGGGGATGATGACTGTTCCCACCTTCATAAGGCTGCTTGGAGTACTAAATAAGTCAATGTATGCAAAGCACTCAGAATAGTGCCCAGCACATAGCATGTACTCCAGAAGCCATAAGCATTCATATTCTTACTAAGGTGTTATCAGATGGCACACAACCTCCAAGGTCAGGCACCCCAAAGAGCTATAGCAGGTTTTTAAGCATGGGTATGATGTGAGGAGAGACTAGAAAGAGAACAGTCTAGCTATTTTCAGCATATATGGAAGCAAAGCAAAGACTGAAGGCAGGAAACCAAGCTAGGAAGATGCTGCCATGATCTCAGGATGAGACCACGTCAGGCAGAGGCAAACAGAGCAAACAGGGTAACCCCAACTTACCTTACTAAGAAAATAAATAAGAGGGTTGTTGAAGTGCCTTTAAGAAGTACTAGATTCCAAGCTTTCTTCCATAAATCCAGGTTGTATATAATCTAAGCTGCGTCCCGCAACCCATGCCAACCAAAAGCAGAGGTTGGATGAGAAATGGCAAAGCTGCCTGTTGGTGAGACACCTCACTGTATGACACAATGGCTGGGATCCCTCTGCCAGACAGTAGGTGCTCCCCAAATATTTTTTGGATGAACAGATAAATGATATGACTTTTAGGAAAATTCGTAAGGCAAGTATAGTTCAAGGCCACAAATGAAGTTGAAAAGTTCCTCTGAAATGTGTGCAGGTCACGATGTGGAAGAAAGACAGAGGTTCCTGAGGGACACAACTGTTGATATGACCTTGTCTCTAAGTTACTGGCCAGCTGGAAATGCTACCACTTTGCCTCCCCTCCCCATGTTCCCTCCTGTTACACACACAGGCACACAAACACATTCAACGTGAAGGGAGTGTAGTCTAAGCCACTCAGTATAAATGAATGGGACTTGTTTTTCAGTATCTAGGAGCTGATTCACAGGCAAGAGCCCAGTCAATCTTTCATATTCAATATAACTTCTTAGTATCTAAAACACACAGCTGACACAGTCATCATTACAAGCTGCTAGACTTTGTTTTTCCCCAAATAGTAACTCCTTAGAACTGTCCAAAGAGACACTCTATCGTCATAAGTTTTTCTGTTGCATATTCTACATGGGCTTGCAAGTCCAGATGGGATGCCCAGAAGCATCAGACCCGGAGAAAAGGCAAATGGTTATGAAGATTACATTCTTTGATTGCAGTGGCGTCATCATAGCTCACAGCAACCTCAAACTCCTGGGTTCAAGCAATTCCCCTGCCTCAACCTCCCAAATAGCGGGGACTACAGGTGCTCACCACCATACCAGGCTAACTTTTCTATTTTTTGTAGATATAGGGTCTCTCTCTTGCTCAGGGTGGTTTTGAGCCTCCTGGCCTCAAGCAATCCTCCTACTTCGGCCTCCCAAGGTGCTAGGATTACAGGCATGAGCCACTACACCTGGCCAGATTACATTCTTTTGCATTAAAAATTAAGTCACCCATCCTTCTAAGCATGCAAAGTACTCAGCTTCCTCCCCAAAAGTCCTCCTTAACTATTTCATCAGCCATATACCCTTTGACTCCAAGCTATAGATTCTTGACTCTATGCTCTGAAGCCCATTCAGCAGCTCAGGTACATAGCAAGAAAATTCAGTGAGCTATTATTTGTATTTTGTGCTCCTTTGTCTCAAGAAAGGTTATTATAAAAGGGCTGAGAGCAGACGTTGCTTGAATTTGTCCTCTCTTAGTCCTGTGTAGAAGCCTAAATTCACTGAGGTTATTCCAGGTGCTCTGAAGGCCACGGAGCCTTCTGAAAGAGGAGAGTGTCTCTGGGAAGGAGACAGGAAAAGACTACCTAACGTCTGGGAAGAACAGCAGTGTGAGGTCCCCAGAGTAGCAAGGCAGCTCCCAAGGAACGTAGTGGAGGTGGAAGGTATGGCTTCATGGCAAGTGTCCAAAGGCCAGACCTTGGGGCCTGGGGCTCCTGGCTTCAGCAAAGCCTCCTGTGTCCAGGCAATGCACAGGGCAGCAGACTCCTAGAGACCACGTGGGCTTGGTCAAAGGGCATCTCAGCAGTAACCTGATAGGCCAAGAACCAGAAAAGCTCTTAGAATGTTTTGCTCCATACAAAGACCCTGGGATATTGTCTCACCTTAGCAGGGTATCAGGGCACCCCAACCAGCAATGGCTGAGATTAAATTTCTCACTAATCAACAAGATGGAGTATTGGCATCTGATTTGTTTTGATTTAAAGGAAATAATTTAAAGAACCATTTCTTATATACATGAATTGGTAGAATAAGTCATACTCGCTACAGATACATTTAAAATTGGAGAGATGAAGAAACTGAAATATCTACCTTTTGGCTAAAGCAACTTGTCATTGTATAAGATCACATAGCTTTAACCAAAATACTGAAATATAAAAACAAAATCTTAACATCACAAATCTCAACACACAGGCAATCCATCTGGGGCCTACATAATGTAATTCCCTTCTGTTTCTTTTATTTAATGCTATTTTTAAACTTAAATGAGAACTAGAGTAATTTAAGCATCTCTGCAAACACGATTGGAACATGAGTTAGTATTAAGTAAATATGACTGTTTTATCTCTACACCTAATAGAGCTAATTCTGATCCTGTACCAGCAATAACTCCCAAATAACAATATCTGAAAAGTCAAACAATGAGGAAGTACACAGTAGGTGCTCACTTCCAACCCAAATTCTTTCCCATCAAAATGAAAAAGCAATCATAATACATATTGATGCCAGTATGAAAAATTCTAAATTAAGAGTTGGGCTTATGCTCTCCCTAAAATAATACTTTTGTGAAAGGAGTAGTAATGTGTCTGAATTTGAACACTACAGCTGAGAATAAATATGAATAAAAAGTTGAATGCTAATTGAGTTGAAAGCTTATTCCCTGAATAATATACAAATTCTTAGAAGAGAATAAATAACTCATCATAAGCAACATAAGACCCTGTGGCTTTCAATGTAAATGAGGAAAGAAATAAAATCCTTCCCCAATTATCAAAGGGTCAGTGAAGTAGAGGCCTTAACTTGGGGGTTACGATGCTTCCTCACTGACTGCTGCAAGGTGAACCAAGTTCTGAACTCTGCCAGGATGTACTCTCCTCTGTTCTAAACATTCCATAACACAGCAAAAATAACTACAGGCAGAAGTCTCACTTTGATCTTACTGTACAATGAGAGGAATATGAACCTTGAAACAAATCCACAGTTTGGAATAAAATCTGACAATAAACCTCTAAAAGTCACTGGGTAATATTAGCTCCTTACAATGGGCAGAAAAATTATGAAGAGATCTCAAAAATATTTTCAATAAGGAAGATTGTTAGGCAGTAATCTTAACTCTAAATTCTTCAAATGGAAACAAGATAATTTCCTTCCAAACCTAACCCATCTAAGTGTATGAAATTTTAGCACTTAAGGATATGCATGTTTCAGAGATGTTTTGAGAAATCAAATTATCTTTTAAGGCTGAAAGATTAGTGAGGAAACAAATCACTCTGGCCAAATTTCACAGGTATCCCCTTCCCTTTCTTCTTATAGCTATTAAATACTAGTTAGCCAAATCTACTCTCTGAAATAATAAGCTTGCAAAACATCCTGAAAAAAAAAATAAAGAGAGGTATCTTTTCTTCTTTTTTTCAGCTTTACTGGGGCATAACTGACAAATAGAAACTGTGTAAATGTAAGGTGTACAATGTGATGATTTGATACAGGCGTACATTGTGAAACGCTTACCACAATCAAGCTGGTTAACATATCCATCACTTCACATAGTTACCTTTTTGTGCGTGTGGTGAGAAGTTAAGATCTCCCCTCTTAATAAATTTCAAGTAGACAATACCGTATTGTTAACGATGGTCACTGTGCTATACATGAGATCTCCAGAACTTACTCATCTTGCATAACTAAAACCTTGTACTCTTCGACCAATATCTCCCCATTTCCCCTACCTCTCCAACTCCTGACAACCACCATTCTACTCTCTGCTTCTATAATTTCCACTATTTTAGATTCCACGTATAAGTGAGATCATCCAGTATTTGTCTTTCTGTGGTATCTTTTCCTCTGTCATCTTCTATCAAACACACTGAGCTGTCTACGGTGAAACCATCTAAATATTCAGAAGAGATTTTGCTCCATCCTCAGAATTCCAGGCTCAAGCAGGTGAGAAAGAAAGGCGAATGGATAACTTCTCCCTTCCTGTTTAAACACAGTGAGCACCTTTGTTCGGAAAGATTTTCCCACTATCTTCTTTCAAAAATGTGTCAGTGTGGTTTGGGGGAGGGTGGGACCATAGAGCAACTGGGATAGTTGTTGTTGTACCTCAGGGGAACAAAGATTGAGAAACTTTGCCCCGTGAATGTTGTTCTGTTATCTGACACCAGTGGCACGAGGAATGCTAGTAACACCTTAGTCCAGAGGAGGAAAGAAGAGAGTCCGAAAGAAATCTGAAAAGAAGACGTATAATTCAGCTCAACATACTTGTTTTTTGACACGTAGCCTTGAAAAGAACAATTTTACCTCAGAAACTTGGCAAACGCAAACTAATTTTTTTGATAGGTTATAACATGCTTTTTACTAACTGCATAAAGAGAGAGTGAGGGAGAGAAAGGCCAGGTATCCAAAGACAGGGAGGTTGTCAGGTTTCTCGTTTCTGTGTCATTTTTGTTTAGTCGGTCAAATGAAAATTCAAAACCATATAATTAGATGGTTGTTTATACATGATTAAGCATGAGTTCATTGGACTCTACATGCCAAAAAGTCAGAGATGTGGTTAAGGGCAAGAAGGAACTATTAATAAAAGGAAATAAAGCTGTAATACATTTTTCACTTATGAATAAAAATAATTCAGAGGTCTCTAGATGGAAAAAGAGAGGAAAAAAAATCGACCATGAGTAGGGGCAAGAAACCAGATAATTTTATAAATGGTTTGAATTCATAAGATATAAAACATAAGCCACTGGTATGAAAAAGCTTTTTTCCTCCTCTCTAATTCTAATCCTATTTTTTGCTTCTCATAAACATAACTCACAATGAGAACACAACAAAACTTACCTGTATTATATTTCTTTAGTATTGTTCTGGAAATATTTAAGCAAGAACAAGTTGTTCATTTACAAGAGTTACTTGTTCTTCATAACTGCCTTCACCAGTAATCCTCTCTGGAGAAACCAATAGCTGTCAGCTTGGAAAAGGCAGTGTCCTTTCGTTTTTAACAACTGCAGAATTTTTGTCCCATAGTGAAGTGAGCCCATTGAAAGCAAGAGTTAACTGACCATAACCTTCTTAAAGGTAAGGCAGACCTTTCCAGATCCCCCAGAGAACCTGTGATCCTAGATTGGAGCTCTAAAAAGTAGGGAATCAACTGCTCTTAGATCAAACACCGAGCTACGGATGAGGTCAGTGGGCAAGTCTTTGGATGACACAGGGAATGATCTTACTCCTCCTCAGGTAAGGTTTTCAAGCCACTACTACAACCTCTCCCTACTGAGAAAATGCACCAATATGGGGTACCTCTGGAGGGCACCCCGGCAGATGAAAAATTTAGCACAGAGGTGGTTCAACTGTGTGTGCTATTGTCTATAAGCAAAAAGCTCTTTGGGTTGCCGATGCTGTGACTAGTACCTTTGCACACAACTCCTGCAATATATAGTAGAGCCAATTGATTGGAACGACACAATCTAAAACTAAAAATGAGTAAAGCCCATAGGATATCCAACACATGGTCCTTAAGAACGAGGCTAAAATGAATCTAATAACATTCAAAAATCCCATAATGCCTAAGAAGGATAAACATTGACTTTTACAGCCTGACTCTAAGAGCAAAGTCTCCAACTCACATCAATTTCCGGTCTGCCAGAGGGAACGTACTTCAGTTAAACCTATATGATAAACTACAAAATACACAAACTCCTAAAAATCTTCACTTCCAAGAAATTAAAATGATTACAGTGCATATCTGAAAAGGCATGAACAATATTCGCAACTAATTTAGCAATTTTAACCTACAAAACCTATATATTACCTACATGTCTTACATGAAATGGGTACTTTGTTTTAAAAATACTTTTCAATTATTGACTTAATTTGGTCAAATTCAGTTCTTAGCACATTGATTTAGTGTTAGAAGATATCCAAAGCTGAGGGGCAAGTGCACCTTCATAAAACAAACTCCTTATGCACCAGAAAATTCATGGAACTTGTCTTTAATGTTGAAGGAAGGGGGAAAATGTTACTAAATTAATAAATATTGATTATTTGAAACAGTTTAATATCTACTATAGTTCCAGATAAGAATTGTGATAATTTATTCCTAAACAATGTACGGCATGCAACTCAAAACTGTTTTTCATCAATAATTAATATTAATAATTAACAAGTATAAACAGCAAAAATACCTTTTGGAAATGTTTCAGCCTGGCCCTTTCCTCATTCCACAGGCTGCCTATTGCACCTCTATTTAGGGTTAATAACTAAACTTCCTTCATCTCTGACATGCAACACTACCCAGCAGCAATCTTCCCAAGAATGCATTGACAAATACATAAGATTGAGAAGAACGAAAGTATTATCGAAGTCATCTGAATCTGGCAAACAGATTTCTAAATTAGCCACTGTAGTTACAATCCACTCAATGGTGAATTAGGTTTTTTCTCCAGTGAGGAAAGAACCCTGAAGAAAATTCACCCCAAACATCTATTCTCCTACCTAAAGATGGAATTTCTTATGTCTTTAATCCAAGGATTAGTCTAGTAATAAAAATTAAACCGTCCTCTGGATAAACACAGCAAAGGGGAGGAGAATGCAAGCCATACTCATTTAAAACAGGCCAGAGACAATGTACCAGGATTTTATTTGGCAATCATTCTGAAGAGCATTCCCTTTGACTTTTTAAGACTATCTTGCTATTCTTTCTCCATGTTAATTGTCTGCCCCAAAGCATCTTCAAACACATTAGATCTTACACCAAATTAAAGGGATTTCACCATCTGCCTCTTCTTTTCCAAAGACCCTGCCCTGGCACCTGACATTTAAAGTTTTAAGCCCATTACGACTAATCTCTTTTGGCCATTCATTCCTTCCCTAAAATGAACATTATGCAAGTAATATCTGTATAAGGTTTTAAAGTTCCACACCATGCTATATTTTAATTTCTTACAGCAAACACAAATTCTACAATTCCTAATCCCCTTCCTCCACGTACCTCCACGCCATACATTACCATTATTCTTCCTGAAAAATGATCACAATCATCAGCAAAAAGTACTCCATGCTTAAATTATTCATGTTCCCAGGCTGCTTGGCCACTGACATTTCAAAATGTTAGAAGTCCTCGCACTGTGGGGCTTCCATATGCGGTGTCTGCTTGTGTACCAGTGTGGGTATAGAGGTGTTTACATCTTGCTCTTTGCTGGGGGCCTTAGACAGCTGTGCAGAGCACTTTGCATACATTTCTAGGACTACTTGCTCTGTGGTTTCATAAAGTACAGGCAGCGGGAACATTCAGGGACTGCTAGGACGTTCAGCAAATGCTGGTGTGCAGAGAGGGAAGCACTGGACAAATGCAGCGGAAGAAACAATGTCTCCCTTCAAGTGGAACTGCTGGTGAAGTCAGCCGGAGCTGGCCGGCGCAAACAATGCTGGGTAGGTCATTAACTTGCCTGGGTCAGAGCAGGTGGGTGGGTGAGCTCACCCACCTTTCTGGAAGCACAGTTTCAGCTGCTGAGTTTATACCAATAAAACCTGTAATTTTCTAATGGCTAAACTAGGAATGTGTTCAAAAATAGCTAACTCTCTGCAAACCCTGCAGAAGACACCCAGGGAATTCACAAAGGTACATCTAACTGTCTGTTGTTCAAGTTTGCACACATCTCTGTAATAGCTACATATGTATATTATGTTGAAAGTAAGCAACCACATAAGCAAGCCGGGATTCTTTTTAAGCGAGGTGGTTACCGCCATCGCATTATGTTTTCTCCCTCTCATTTCTCCTTTTGCACAGGAAAGAGCAAGTTAGTCGTTAACTACACAAAGGAGTTAACATTTAACTTGAGCACTGGGAATGCTTGAGCTCTTAATCCCTCCCCCCTTTTTCTTATTATAGCAAAAATAGCTTCAGGAAAACTCTTACTAATTATCGCTGATTCTGGATGCGATCTGGCTACATCAGTTTCCTTGCTGCACTCACAGGAGGTTTGATTCCAGCCTGAATTCACCACTACAGTCCCTTCATATGTACTCCACTCCAGGCAGTCTGAACTCCCAGACCACCACCCACCCTCGAGCCCCCACACACCCATATTCCCACCGTCAAAGATCAGCACAAATGCCACCTCCTCCTTGAAACAGACCTTCTGGATTCCTGCCTCCTATGCCAAGTTTACAGTGCTCTAGTCCTCCTCTAAACTCCCAAATGGTTATCTGTGCATCTTTTGTGTTATTGACCATTTCTAGCTTATGTACCTATATCTTGTCTTTCCCCCTAAACTGGAAGGCCCATGAGGATCGGGACTGTCTCTTATCTGCCTTCACTCCCCACCCCTCACCCGCAGAGTGGCAGGCACAGCTTCCTGCAGAGGGAGACACTCACTAAATGTCTACGGAGAGGTAATGCCCGCACTGCACCTATAGCATGTTTTGATACAGGGCCTCTTTCCACAGGTAGGTGGGGGGAGGGCTAACAGGAGAATAGGATTTTATTATTTAAAATCAGGGAAAAAATAAAAATGAAATGAAATAAAATAAAATAGGGAGATTGCTGAGAAACCTGAAGTGAGGGCAGTGTGGCAGGAGCTGCCTCTTTTTTTGTCGTCCTGGCCAATGCTAACCTGTTCTCCTCTCTCACACCTCACCAGGTAGACTCCACACCTCGTCGCACACACAGTTCCTATCGATACAGCCCTTTCCAAACTGACTCATCGTCTTTTCTGTGAAGCCCTCCATGGAAACAAGAATATAACAAACATCTCTCTCCTCTCCGCTTTCTTAGCTATTCCTAAGTACCACAAAGGAGCTGTAGAGGTTACCTAGCTATCGACATGGTGATCATATTTCCTTACCAAGAACGTATACTATTCCAACTGCTGCTACTACTACTACTGATTATAGTAATAACGATGACAGTGATTCATCTATACATTAAAGTGAAATGAAAGCGAACATTAATGAAAGGCTTACTTGGTGTCAGGAGGGATGCTTGGCTCTATGCTTGGATTAACCCATGCAGCTCACACAACAACCTGATTATTACCATCCCATTTCACAGGGGAGGAAAGCTGGGGTTCAAAAACCATAGTAACTTTCTAAGAGTGAGTATTCAAACCCGGGTAGTCCAGTTCAAAAAATGCACATAGATGTCTATGAGCTCATATACCCTTAACCACCACCCTCCACACAACTGGACAGATACTCCTAAATGGAGAGGACAAGGACAATGGGAAATCCATTCTTTTCCCAAAGCTGGAACACACACTCACCCACAGCCTCCAACATTTTGGTTTCCATATATAAGGAACAGTCAGGTATGACATTTTAATTTATTCTGTGTAGGTCCCATTAATTGTCAGGCATGCAAGTATAAATAGATGACACTAGTCTAACCTTTGCAGTAGTAGTTAAATGTCTATTATGTAACCCCTCTTACTTTCAGGAATGTTTGATGCATAACATAAAATTCATTTGTTCCTTCACTCATTCAGTGGTTAAACTGAACTCAGTGGTAAGAGCAGGTGAAACAGAGATCAAGAGAATCACAGCACAAAATGATGTCTGGTAAAATGTATGATAAAAAAAGCTATTGATAATGATAATGATGGTGCTATTTAGAAACAAGATATGAAATATCTTATGCCCCTCTGCATACATCTAACTATAAAAGGGATTTACTAACTTACTTACTATTTATTCAACAATAGAGTTGAGTGCACACAGGTCATCAGGATATATGTTAGGGGTGTAAGAACATGCTGCATGTGCACATGTGCACACACACAGACACACACACAGATGAGCACAAAGACAATTACACAATGGGTCAGGTACAATAAGCGAATAGGACAAACTCAAGCTTTTACAGGGCCCCTTTCTACTAGAAATCAGCCTACCTTAAAAACAATATAAAGTCTAAAGGGGGTCTTTTCTAAAATTCTGCCTTGATAACCCGAATTTTGATCTTGCAAAACTGAACTAACCTAAAAGCAGAGTCTAAGCATCCACTGAGTGTCCCAGGCAAGATGTTCTACTCTGCTTTCACTATCCAATAAAAATGTTAACATAAGGAGGAGAGAGATGTGGATACGGGTGGGCGGGGTCAGCCATATGGAGGTAAGAGGGCAAGAGGAGTCTATGCCCAGGCCAAGTCACAAGGCCAGGAAGTCAAGTGTAGTTGGTGGCTTTGTAGTGGTGCGAATTTAGCCAGATCACTTCAACTAGCTTGGTGAGATCCTATACTATCTAGTACCCAGCCCAGCACAAACCAGATACTCAATAAATGTGAATTCCCGTTCCCACCTACAGATTACATCTGAAAACCTATAATCTCTCATACCTAAAAGACAATCTTTAAACCAAAATAGATGATGAAACAATTGCAGGGGCTTCCAATATGAGAAAAAGATGTATCCCTGCTCCCACCACGCTTTGATTTCATAGATTTAGATGCCAAGAAGGAATATTAGAAATCATGTGTCCAACCTCTTTATTTTACAGATAGTAAAATGGAAGTACAGAGAAATAATGTGACTTTGCCCCAGTCACACAGCTAGTTAATGGCAGAGTCAGGACAAAAATCCAAGTACTTGGGTGCTCCACTAAACCCACCTTCTACTGTACCCCACTAATTCTATTTGGCTGTCAGCTGTAAATAATGATGAAGGGTACAAATACCTCTGAGGCAGTCAAAAATGTCTTTCACCTTCAAAATAGAGTGAAGATGGCAGATGGCAGGCTCCTTCTACACAATGAGCATTGGGTTTGGGACAGGAGCGTCCATGAAGAGCTTGAAGAGCTGGAGGAGAAAAGGGGTAATCACAGAGGAGGGGGTCAGGGATGAGAAGGGGCAAGAGACCCCCTACTTTACAACTGCGCCTAAAGAGCAACTCCTTTTCGGTTCACAAATTGAATCAGAAAACACCTCCAGAGAGCTTCCTCTCTTCCTTTTGTCTTGAAGCCTAGATGATACAAAAGCCAGCAGCCTCCCAGATCAGACAAAATGTATGACTTTTCAGGAGAAAAAAGAAATGAGATTGATTAACTACAACATTTTCAAAAAGAGGTTCAGCTTGAGTTCTCATATCTCCTTAAAGCTTAGATTTTAGTAGAACCACAGCTACACCACCAGCTTTAGTAGAACTGGTGCCTGTTTATTTATATGCCAAATGTCAATTTGCCATGGAACCAACATTCGGGCTGTTCAGGAACAGCAAGCACCTAGCTAAGAAAAGGGAAAAAAAAGTCTAAGCATATCAAACTTGAAAGCATAGTTTTTAAAAGATTCCCATCTTAAAGAAAGTTTATAAGCAGTGAGTGAGGCTTATAAGGCTATTATTTCCTGGCATAATAATAACTGCAGAACAATAGTCCAATTAGCAGTTACGCACTAAGGGAATTCGTTTGCATTGTGGCCTTTCTTTGCCTTTGTTCTCAAGAGAAATTCTGCCTTCAGGAATCCGAAATAATGCAAGGTCTCTTCCATTATGTCAGCGAGCGTAAGAATCATCTAGAATCATCTGTTCCTAGTTAAACCTGGTCATACCCTCCACAGCAGGGGGGACCCTTTGGAAGGTGACAGAAAGGGGGTATTCAGTCTTCCCTGGTCCAAAAACTTACCCACAGGTCCCTCTACAAAAGAACTAGAAAACACAAAAACATCATATAAAATTCAATTCTATACAAAAGTATTTATGGGATGCCCAGTTCTCATGGGTCTTATATGAAGAAACCAGAACCTCAAATCCTCCCAATCCCATATCTCACCTAGTCAACTAACAAGTAACAAAATTTTTTTCTCTGTTAGTTGCCACTTCAGGAGCTGGTGAAAGTTCTGCTTCCTCCAACACCACTCAACCATAAGGGATGTGTGAGCCTCAGGAAGGAATCAAAGGAAGAACTTTCTAGAAATCAGAAATGACTGGAAACACTTTGTGAGGCACAGTTCTTGCTCCTGGAAGAACACAAAGTGGGGTTGCCAGGATATTGCAGAGAATGTAGGGGGAAGGGAACAGAGGAGAAAATGTCTAAAGTCATTTCCGACTCTGTGACATCCCAAAGGCTTTAAACACAGTGTCCAGTTTTACATTTTTATGTAAATGATGAGAATTTTCACTGGCTTCATTCAAAAGCTATTTTCTGAACTTCTCTCCATTGTAGGGTACTATACAAACTATGCGACGTGAAGCAGGTAATTTAACTTCTCTAGGCCTCAGATTTACCATCGCTACAATAAAGGCAAGGGAATAAATAATCTCTCAAATCCTTCCAGGACAAATATTTTCTGAGTAAACATTGAGTTTACTCTCTCCCCTTTTTAACAAATTAAATTGCATAAATTCTGTCTACCTATAAAATTCAACAAAATCCACTGAAAATTACTATAAGTGAAAAGAAAATTCAATATATAAACATGACAAAAGCAATAGGTTTCTTATATACCATCAATTATGACTTTCCAAATATAATGGAAAAAATTCACAAAATTAAAAATTCCTAAAAATAGCATGTAATACGAAAAAAGCTACTTTATTTTCTGAAGACATAAATAAATACAGATATATACATGTTCCTTGATGAGAAAATGAAATACAGTAAGTATGTTTATTCTTCCAAACATTTTTATAGGTTTAATGCAGAGTTTCTTAGCCTCTGCATTCCTGACATTTTGTGTCACATAATTTTTCGTTTCAGGGCCAGGGGTGCTCTGTGCATTGTAGGATGCTGAGCAGCATCTCTAGCCTCTACCTACTAGATGCCAGTAGCATCTCCAGTTGTGACAACCAAAATTTAACTCTGTCCAGTCATTGCCAAATGTCCCCAAGGAGCAACATCACTCAGACAGAGAAGCACTGACTTAATGTGAAGTCTTAATGGGCCTTTCCTTATTCACTGCTTCGACAATGGTAATTGTCGAAATTGCAATTCTTCCAGGTAAACAAATTAAGTAAATATATTATAAAGCTATGAAAATAAAAACTGTGGAACACAGAACAAAGACTAATTAAACTAAACAAAGAAACACAGCAGAAGTATGAGATCATGACCTAGGATACATAATAAAAATTAGCAAATGGTGGCATTATAAATGAGGGGGGGAACGGAGATCAATAAATGGTAGTGGGGCAACAGTTTACTATAGTTTGGAAGGAATAATCAAAGCTAAATTCTTATTAACATTACCTGTGCATCTATTCTGATTATTGCTACATAGCAAACCATTCCATAACTTAGCATCCTTACAAAAATTGATTATTATCTCTTGTGGTTCTGGGGGTTGACTGGGTTCATCAGGATACTTCTCACTTGGAGTCCCTTATGCACTGCAGTCAGATGTCACCTAGGGCTGCGGACATCTGAAAGATGGACTGAATGGACATCTAAGGGGGTGCACGCCCAGTTGATGTTGGCTGTCAGCCTGGAGCTCAGCTAGAGCTATCAACGGGAACACTAACACATGGCCTCTGTACATGACTGGGGCTTCTCACAGCATGGAGGCTGGCTTCCAAGAAGCAGAAGGAGGGACTTTCAGGCCAGTTAACAACCATGCCTGAAATAGGCATAGCATCACTTCTGCCAACTATTATTGGCCAAAACAGTCTTGGGGCCCACCCAAATTCAAGGGGGTAGAAAAATAGACACTACCTCTTCACAAGGGAATGGCAAAGTCCTACCACAGAGGAGCACATAGAATGGAAGCTATGGTTTCAGTCATCACTGGAAAATACAATCAGCCATAATATACCACAATAAATTCCAGGAAAATAAAGAGCTAAATATTAACAATAAAATATAAAACAACTAAAACAAAATATATTTGAATTTTTACTTCATTTTAGGACCCAGAAGGCAAAGATAGATATAACCACAAAAGTATTTTAGCTCAGGCTGGACGCGGTGGCTCACGCCTGTAATCCTAGCACTATGGGAGGCCGAGGCGGGTGGATCATTTAAGCTCAGGAGTTCCAGACCAGCCTGAGCAAGAGCGAGACCCCATCTCTACTAAAAATAGAAAGAAATTAATTGGACAGCTAAAAATATATAGAAAAAATTAGCCGGGCATGGTGGCGCATGCCTGTAGTCCCGGCTACTCGGGAGGCTGAGGCAGAAGGATCACTTGAGCCCAGGAGTTCGAGGTTGCTGTGAGCTAGGCTGACGCCATGGCACTCTACCCCGGGCAACACAGTGAGACTCTGTCTCAAAAAAAAAAAAAAAAAAAGTATTTTAGCTCAAAAAGAACCACAAACAAAATAAAAAACAAACAAAAGATGAGGAAATATACTAGCATTCTATAGAAGAGGCTAAAGATAATACATAAAGCGGCCTTACAAATTAAATAAACACAAACATTCTTATAGGGAGAATAAAGCAAATGACAAAAACAGTTTACAAAAAATGAATCCAGTAGACTAGACATAACATGGACACTCAATATTCTGCTAGTAGATTGAGCTGAGAGTGCAATATGTGATATAAACGTTTTGGGGAGCAACGACCTAACAGTCTAGGGTGTTTAAAATGTTCGTTTGACCTGATAATCTACCCCTAAGGAAATATTCAGAGGTTTAGATCACCATTTTAAAGATATTTGTGACAATTTTAATAAAAAAGAAAGCAAACTTGATTTAAAAAAGTATAGTAATTCTGCACACATAAAACAATTTCTGTTATACCTAAAAATTATGTTTTCAAAGAACACCAAACTACATGGAGGAAAGTTCATCATATAATGTGGAGGAAGAGAGCACAAAACTTTGGAGCAAAATCACAAGATATATACCTATTAACAATTGATATCTGCATCTGTGAAGTACAGGTAGTGACTTTATTCTTTCTTTTTTTCAGTATTTAAAAATGTTCCACAATAAACATGTATAATATTAATACTTTTTATATTCAGAAAAAAATGCTATTTAAAGAAAAAACACTAGTACTGACGGGTGAAAAACTAAAAAGGTCACGTTATTGAGTTACTGCCAAAAGATAAAAAAGCATGTTAAAAAGCAGGAGAATAAGCATGATTGTGCAGCCAGTGACATCAGAGGCGGATTATACCTGGAACCACTGACCCAATTCACGGCCCATTTGGTCCACAACCAAGTCACTTTCCCAGGCTCGTGACCCGGTCATGGCATGGATTCCCATGCAGTTACTCAGTGTGACTGCTTTATAAACTTTTGTTTTTCCCCTTTTGATATTTAACACATTTGTTTTCTTTGCTGAGCTCAATATGTTTCTGCCTTCATAGGCCTTTTACATGAAATATTTAAGAAAAATTTGTACTCCCACATAGGGCAACATTAGCCTCCAGTTATCATGTAACCGAAAGCCCTCCTGAATTTTTGAGGATCCTAGTCAGGTACAGTCTCTGCTGCTCCTTCAAATAGAGGAACCGTAAGTATAGCAACTCCCCAGTACTCCGGTTCTTAAACCTTAGCATGTGGCAGAATCCCCTGGAGGGCTTGTAAAAGCACAGGTGCTGGGCTCACCTCAGAGTTTCTGATTCAGTGGGTGTGGGGTGGGACCTGAGAATCTGCATTTCTAACAAGTTCCCAGGTTGATGCTGATACTAATGTTGCAGGTCCCTGTGTTAGGTCTGGTGGAGGGTAAATAGGGGGCAAGGAGGTGGCTAAAGGCAGAGAGCGGGAACTGAATTGTAGCTAGGAACCAAACTGCGGCTAGGAACTGTTCCCTGGTGAGAACACACATACTAAAAAGTTCCTAGTAACTTTTAACTGACTTAGAGCGCATTACCATCTAATTAGCATAACAGGAGTGGAGCTTCATGGAGAAGGAAGGACACATGGGCAGAAAGGGAAATTGTTATATAATCTACCTTGTTATGTAACCTGCCATGTGATCTATTATAAAACACCAACCTGTCAATCACTCCCAAAGGCAGGAAATGGCAACCAAACCTGCCAGGGGCAAGGCGGGACAAACTGGTGAGCTTATAAAAGGCAACATGTGCTCAGCCTCCAGCATCTTTCCCCACTCGTGGAGACTGACCCATTCCACTCTCTCTGGAACATATTTTCCCTTTGTGTATCTTCCTTTATTTTCATTCTTTCTTTTACATGATAAACGTTTGTATTAAGTTGCTCTGAGTCCGTGACTGCTCCATCATCAGCTCAACTGGGTACCAGTCCTCATTCTTGACACTAGGAACCGGGGAACCAGGGAACATTCACACAGACAAACCTAACACCTGGGTCCCCTACTTTGAGAACTACTGCTGAAGATTCTGATATAAACAACTAAGCATCTTCCCACTGCATGCTACTGCTTTTCATGTATCCCCCCATTATTCAAATTAAGAATATATTATTTTGTAATCTATTAACACATTCAATCATCCATAACCCAAATAAATCCCAGGACTTCTCATTCCAGTTTCAGATGGAGCAGCACATGCAAAACATAACCCAAATAAATCCCAGGACTTCTCGTTCCGGTTTCAGATGGAGCAGTACATGCAAAAACTAAGTCCAGCAATGGATGAAAAAAAGTCACCTGCTGTGCCTTTACTTTCTGCCATTCCTCTTATATCCTTCAGCAATTCTGAAGAAGTCTTCCTGCACTCTGTTCTCCCACATGACAAAACAAACTCTCTCCAACATTCATGTAGAAATAAGGTTCTTCCCTCCCTTCTTCCTCTAGTCTCTTCATTCTTCAATCCAGTCTCAGACCTTTCCAACAAACATTTCTCTATTCCGACTCCTCTGTTTTTCTCCCCTAACTAATCAGCTTATTAAACCCCCAAAACAGATGAGATGGGGTGGGGTGGGGTGGTGTGTCCTGGGAAACCAAGAAACTTCTTTCTTTTCAGGCAACACTACATTTTTCTTAATAGGCAAGAGCAAGAGGAGAGAGAAGTACTGACTCACACAAGCTTTGATCACTTTTGTCCCTAGTATACATTTATCCATCCATCCCTCCCTCCATCCACTCCACACACACTTACCAGCTATCTACTGTATAACAGGCCCTGTGTCAGGTATTAGAGAGAGAACTTAGAAGCGAAGGTTGGATCATCTGGTTACTGGGGCACAGAGATGTTCACGCAAGTAGTGTATCTGGCCCAAATGGTGAGTTCGGACCTAAATTTTATGTCCCCTAAAACACTTCTACCCAATGGCACATAGCTGAAGTACCATCTTCACAGTTTCATTCCTTCAATTTCACTCTTGTAGCCCTTTAAGGATCATTATACCTAAACATGAATAAGTTTCATGCCCTTTTCTAGTGAGGAAGGCCCTGGATATCTTAGAGAAAGAATAGAAACACCCCTTAAAGGAAGAAAAAGGTATAAAAATAAGGTGTCCCTGAAAACAGCACTTCTCCATCCTAGCTTGCACACTATACTTCAGTGGTTCTCAATATGGGGTGCCTGAACCAACAGCATCGGTATCATCCTGGAACTTGTTAGAAATGCAGATTCTCAGTCCCCACTGCATACTTACTGAATCAGAAACTTTGGGGGTGGAGTAAATCCACTGGCATTGTCACAAGCCTTGTGGGGGATGCTGGTGCACACTCAAGTTTGAGAAGCACTGCTCTAATGTCTCTCCCAGCCCCTGCATCACTGCATTAGTATATACTATTACTGCAGGTCTTAATGATTTGTCAGATTCTTCTATGAGTGTATGAATTTTCAGAAAGGTGCATGTGGGAAGTATAAGCCACCTGAGAGCTAGGCTTTAGGGTAACCGGGCAAAGAGCAGGTTCCCGTGGCTAAAAGCAGGCAGGCAGTGACTGCAAAGGAAGATCGCCATTGACAAAGGTCAATGTTAACAGCTTGGTTAGGGTAAGCTGTCTGCTTCTCAAATTGGTAGGACTCACAATGACTGCCAAAGCAGGACTGGTTTTGACTGCTTTTTAAAATTCTCAGAGCTCTCAGCAGGGTGTGTTTTTACATGCAATTGAAAAAGGCCCACATGAATCCCTGCTGCACAATGAAATGTTCATCTCATGTTATTTAGCATCCTTGGTCTCTCTTTGTGGGGAAAGAGGAAGGAGGAAGATGCATATTTTTAGAACCAGGGAACGATTCATCATTCAAAGAAATAGCATAGATAGAGGCTTAAATCAAGTGTGTGGAAATAATATGTTGTTATTACTAGTCTTAACTCTGCTAAATTATAACCTATAAACCCTGCAGTGCTTGACTTAAATATCCCATCCACGTTTGCAGGAAATCTAAATGGTTATTTCCTCCTTTAGTGCATGCATTACTGGAAGATTTACTATTGCTTCCATAAAGCATATATGAGGAGCATGTTATCCAAGATGTCACTGTAACCAGGCATGATTGATAAGCACACAGCCCACATCACG
This sequence comes from Propithecus coquereli, assembly GCF_000956105.1. Classification (NCBI taxonomy): domain Eukaryota; kingdom Metazoa; phylum Chordata; class Mammalia; order Primates; family Indriidae; genus Propithecus; species Propithecus coquereli. Next base: position 2,427,899 of record NW_012149764.1, read on the forward strand.
TATGCATTCTGGGAGCCTTTATGTGCAGTTAATTAGTTTAGCTATTGCTTTCATGGTTCATTTAGAAACTTCATGCTTCATTAAATATCAATAAATTTTATCCTCAAAAAACCTTTTCAGTAAAAATATGATTGTCTCTTCAAGTGATAATCTTGTTAATGGATGTATATATTGCAAGCATGTCTATCAGGACCGACAAAACTCTTAATTGCCATGGTTGCAGTACCCTGAAGTAACATGCAAATTTTATTCTATAGTTTAACACACATGCCTCATCCACACATATTTTCTTACAGTAGAAGGGAAAAAAAAATCTTTTTTTTTCCTTTCCAAAAACGATGCCTCTTTTAAGCTTCTATTTTTATTCCGTCAAGAATGCCTACTTATGTTTCATAAGCTCCTTTTCTCCATTACATGAATTCCGAGTTTCTCTTTATCAGAAAGACAAGCTTTTAGCAACTTTCTGTAGCATAAAAAAGAAGGTTTCAGTAAACATGTGTTCTCCACTTCCCTGATACATGTGTCCAAAGAAGGCAGAGGTCACAGTCACCGAGCTACTACTGTCAACTCCATCAGTGAATTATCCAGGCTGCTCGCTGGGGCCAGGATCAAATGGGTCAAGCAGGGAGGGGCAGGATCAAGCAGGAAGAGCTTCATCTCCCTAAGCAGCAGCAGCACCTTCTGCAACACTCTCTCCTGCCTTCCAGGTCCGGTTCACCTGTCTTTTATGAACACATCCCCAACATGCTCAGACATAGAGGCTGTCACTCTTTTCCTCATTTCCCTATAGCACTTTGTTAACGTTTTCATTACAGAATGTATGACAATGTATTATAGTCATTCATTCATTCGGCAAAAATGTATTGCTAAGGATACATTGGTAAGCACGACAAATAAAGTTGCCTCCCACCCCCATTTTCATAAAGTGTACGTTCTAGTGGTGAGGGGATACACAATACATTGAATGCACGAATAAGTGAACAAGATAATTTGAAACAAGGATAAGTGCCATGGAAAAAATAAAGTAGGTAAATGGGATGGTGAATCATGAGGCAGTGGGCTACTGGACTGAGTGGCAGGAAAGGCCCATGGAAGAGATGCCTTATAAGCTGGGATACAAACAATGAGAAGAAACCAGCTATGTAATAATATGAGGGTGGAGTGCCAGGCAGAGGAAATGGCAAGTACAAAGACCTGAAGCCTGAACCAGAGTGGTGTGTTGGAGGAAGGAAAAGAAAGACAGGCTAGTCGGAATGGACTCAGCAAGGGAGAGTGTGGGACCATGTAAATTTGCAGATGACCTGTCAGTCTCTTGACATTAGACTATAAGCTCCTACAGAGCAGAGCCTGTGTCTTCCTTCAGTTTGCAGTTCTAGTTCCTACCCCTTATCTGACTCACATGATCAACAAATGTGGGTTGAATGAACCAGATGAACCATCTCCCAGGGTCATGTATGAAACACTGGGGATTTTTCTATCATTTTGTATAATCTCTGCCTTGTCTTTGCCTCCTCTTTCAACATGGATAATCGTGTTCTAGCATTTGTACACAAACAGAACACAGCATGACCTCTTAAAGTTGGAGAAGAGTATTGAAGTTATTTTTTCATAACAGATAATGAATTTGCACTTGGGGGTGGGGGAATCCATGTGGTTCCACTGATCACTCTTGTGACCAGCAGTGAAATACATTCAGGAGGGAAGAACCAGGAGTTAAGAGGGCAAGCCAATAGGGTTTCAAAAAGTATCTCAGACTCGTGTCCTGGGACTTGTTTATTTATACAATACTTACACTCAGCCAATAACAGACAACCAAGAATGAACATTAATATTAATATCATCATTGTAATCATCATCATCATCTCTTTGAACATGAAATTATACAAATGAACTTTTCCAGTGAACTTTATTATCATGATGAATGAGGAGAAAGAGGACAAGGAGACAGTCTGCTAGAAATACTTTCATTTCCACTCTACAAAATATTTTCAGTTCTTCCAAAATTGGTCTATCTATTTTGTCTCCTCTATTTCTTCCTCGTCACAGGCATAGTAGATAGGAGACAATTTTTAAACAGTGGATGAATGAATGCCTGGTTCCATCTCTTCAGAATAACCTCCAGTGGACAGAAGGAACTGACCACACTGGCACTGACAGCCTTCAAGACCACCATAAGTCTGCAAAGCCAAGTGACTGCATTGGATATGTGTGGGAAACACAAACTCGCAGGGTTTATGCACACCAGTAAAAATTCCAAAGGGGCCTAATGCCAGGAAAATGCCTTATTTTGTCAGAAAGTACATCTCCCACACAGCGGCAGGTCTGGCATAGCTTGAGCCACATGTTAAAAACAAAGCAAAGTGACATGTGATATGGGCCTCTCTGCCTGATGACAGAATTCACGAGCTGTCTTCACTCTGAGCTTTTCTGGAACGGAGTCCACACACAGCCCAAGCCTGTTTGACGGTTTTGTCTTATCATGTCATTTTCTTCAAAGTCCTTGTCTTTTAGGTAACTAAGTCTTACTTTTCTTATTATAATTTCAAGATTGATCCTCAAAATACAAATAATAATCTAATTCTGAGGAAGTCTGTACCTTCCAACCTATTCTGTAGCCAAGTTAGTGTTTCAGACAAACCTTAACTTCCAGAAGTATGTAGATGACTTCAAAAGAATATTTAAATCAACTGGTAAACACTAGTGGCACCTCTCTTAATATTCATTGTGTGGACAACACAATACAGTATGTATATTGGTGATCAGTGCATTTTATAGTATATTCATTTTATGAAAGTCAAATTTTTAAAAATAATGTTAGCCTACTGAAAACCTGATTTTCATCAAGTTCTCTGTTTTGACATTTCCATGACACCTGTTCTGATCATGGACGAGGAGAGTAAAAAGAGCTTTTAGATACACTGGGAAGAGGAACCACAATGACAATAAATGGCTTCAAAAATACCCTTTTGTTGATGCTTTGCATTTTCTTTCCCCTTAGTCAGTGTCTATTTGCTTCCCTACTTCTCATCCAGCCCTGACTATTATGATTAGAAATAGGGACCTTAACTTGCTGTATTAGTTCTGTAGCACTGCTGTCACAAAAGTACCACAAACTGGGTAGCTTTAAACAATAGAAATTTATTTCCTAAGTGTATACTTTTGTCTTCTTTGTCGAAGATCAGATGGCAATATGAGGATGGTTTTATATCTGGGTTTTCTGTTCTGATCCATTGGTCCAGGTCTCTGTTCTTGTGCCAGTACCATGATGTTCTGGTTACTATAGCCTTGTAGTATAGCTTGAAATCTGGTAAAGTGATGCCTCCTGATTTGTTCTTTTTGCTTAAGGTTGTTTTGGCTATGCGGGGTCTTCTCTAGTTTCATACAAAGCGTAGAATTATTTTTTTCTAGATCTGTGAAAAATGACAGTTGTAATTTAATGGGAATTGCATTAAATTTGTAAATCACTTCGGGTAGTATAGACATTTTAACAGTGTTGATTCTGCTTGGTTTGCAGGCACATCTCTCCAATCTCCTCCTCTGCTGTCACATGGTGTTCTCCCTGTGTGTCTTATGTGTCCACGTGGCATTCTTGTCTCTGGTGTCCAAATTTCCCTCTTTTTATAAAGACATCACTCATTGGATCAGTTCCCACCTTAATCCAGTATGACCTTATCTTTAACTCGATTACCTCTACAAAAACCCTATTTCCAAAAAAGGTCACATTCTGGAGGTTCCAGGCAGGCATGAATTTGAGGGAGATACTATTCAATTCAGTATGATTGCTAATCCAGCATCCTTTCAATTACTACTTGTTCCAGGGAATCTTAAGAACACTTTCAGACAAAATAATTACTCAAGAAAAAATAATAAAAGGCAGGTGTTATAATTCAGTGAAGAAGTCTAACAGGAAATGTGCCAGAAGCTAGGTAGTTTCATGACCGAATATTCTCATCTATGCACGATCAATCACCAACAGATCCACCCATCCAAAAATACCTACCCAGCCACCTCTTCAAGAAAACGTTCCTTTTGGCTGCACTAATCTCTTTTCAGGACCCAGCTCCTCAAGTAGGGTACCCTCTACCCAATTCTTACCATCCACATGACAATAGGGGAATTAACAATGCCCAGGTACCACACTAGGGACTCTACGTATATATCATTACCTCCATCAGAGAAAGAAACTAAAGTACAAAAAGATAAAGCGATCAGCTCCAAGTCATACAGGAGAGTGAGGGTTTGAACACAGATCTTCCTGGGTCCAAAGCTGCTACCTCATATTTTTATGAGGATGTATGTGCACACACGTGCGCTCAGACACACACACACACACACACACACACACACAGAGCACACTCCTTCAAAATGACCATTTCATTTACACTGTATCTGAAACCCATAATTTTCTCAATCCATGGAGTAGTGCAGCTGGAAGATACCTCAGAAATCATCTAATACAATTTCATTTTATCGACGAACATGCTGAAGGCCAGAAATGATAAGTGAGTGATTTTTTCCAAGACTGCAGGAATAATTTGTGACCAAACTGGGAATAAGGCCTCAGACTGTCTGACTCCTAGTCCAGCCTGGCAACATTTAGCCTCTCAAGTAGTATTTCTACCCAGGTAGGAAGACCATATTTCTCAGGCAGCGTGGCATGGTGGTTTGGAGGATGGGCACTGAAATTAGAATGCTTAGATTCAGATCTAGGCCTGTCACTTATAAGTGTGAGCCAGTCATTTAGTAGCTGAGCCTCAATATTCTGAACTAGTCAGTGGAGGTAATAAAAACAACAGTCACATAGTATCTAGTATCTTATAGGATTTGTTGAGAAAATTAAACGTGCTCAGAACAGTGACTAGTACACAGTAAATACTCAGTATGTTAGTTGATGGTGGTGGTTTTGTTGTGGTTATTATATTACTATTATTATTACTAACACACAATAAAAGGGCTGCAAATGAGTGATGTCAGTGTTTTTCACCACCGTACATTTCTAGCAGCCACAATGCTTATAGTCCCTCATTCAAAGACACAACGGGTATAGTGATTTCCTGGTCCTTCACAATAATTAACTTTAGCCTTATTTCATAACCTACTTTATGCCCATCCAATTGCTATGGCTTCCTCTAAACACAAAATGTACAAAGGTCTATATTCTGGTTTTAATTTCCCTGATTGGGTGAGTCCATATTTAACTGCCTTCTTCAAATGATAGTGGGTCATTTAGTGTCTTTAAAAGCCAACAATGTTATTACATTCTGACTCTGACAAATCCTTGCTCTTGTCTCTCTCATCTTATCTCTGTGAGTCTCAGAAAGGCAAACCCTGGGAAAATTATACAAACAGCCCCAAATATTTGAAGTCAGCATTGTCCTCATATGCTTATGCCTCTCTGAAAGCTTAGAGCATTTCTCTTTCGGTTTTATTCTTTCATTAGCCCAAGACTTGCTAATTAATTGGAATTTTCCAGAGCTTTTGTTGCTGTAACAAAGGGGAACAATGTGAAAGCTCATTCCTTCATGTTAAAGAGGGTCCATCCACCCTCCAAAGGATAGCACAGAGACGGCCGGATAAGAGGGAGGATTAAGTCGACTTTGAAAGGGTCAGACTTGGTGAGTTCCTGCTCCCCTCTCCCCTGCCTAGAGCTGCCTTCATCTTCACCAAAAATGATTTATGGGAAGTGACATCTTAACCATGGCTTTTATCCCACCAAAAGAGACGCTGCTTAGAGGGCATTCTGTATGATCTAAAATTAGATGGCAAAGAGCATCCTTATAAGCATTGAACAAACAATATTAGGATGCAAAATATACTGTATAAAGTGAGGGGCCTATTCAAGAATAAAAATCTATGGATCAGGGAGGAATAGAGTAAAACCCAGATGAACACTCCCAAGCAAAGCAGAGACCAGACTTAAAAGAAACAAAAAGATGCTTAATCTTGACAAAAATAGCGCTGTTTAAACCAAAGATAGCAGAGCAGCTGGAGACGACGGGAAGCGAAGGGGAGTGAAGAGAGATTGATTCCAAATTTCATTCTTGGTTTCCTTTTCAAGGTATCATGCTCCGGTTTGGTACAGTGGGTTACTAGAACTTGTGGAAACCCACATGGGCTGTGTTTCATCCACACTGTGAGAGGTTCTAACATATCTCTGCTCCTGAGGGTCCATGGATATAGGAGAACAGAGGCTTGGGGGGACCCTCAAACATGGCAAACAGACCATTCCCAGCATCATCTCCGTAGAGTTCCTTTTGAAATAAACACCTCTTTGAATACCAAAGGCAAAAAAAACAAATCCTATCCTTTTTTGAAACTACATTCTTTTCCATAGAAGAAAAAAGGTCTTGTAATTTATTTGTTTATAGGTACATGCTTATAAAAAATGGTTTCTAATATCCAGACCCATACTTTTGACATTAGCTACACCCAGAATTTCATTGCAGCAGACTCAGGAAAGCCTCCAAAATATCTCCTCTTCCAGGATGATGTCTGAAGTGCAATAACTCTAGCAGCCTAAGGTACCACGTGGTCTTGAACAAGTTGAGTACGAGGTGCCTGTGCAAAAGTACAGACAGAACTAGACATATGCAGTTGGAAAGGAGAGCCTGGAAATGTGGTTAGAACCAGGTTCTGGGGATATCAGTAAGTACAGAGTCTTCCATATGGGTGAGATTATTCAGGGATCACACATATGGGGGATGGTAAAACAGGGACAAAGATGAAACTCTAAGAATCTCCAAAGTTTAAGGAGATAGGCAGAAAGGAATCTGTAAAAGACAAAGAGAAAGAGAAAATATGTTGGGACTTGGGGGAAGTAGGAGGGATCTTGGTGGGAGGGGAATATACTACAGCATTTAGTGGCACGGACTCTAGAGTGAGACCACTTGGCTTCAACCACTGCTTACTGGACTTGGAACCTCAAGCAAAGCATGGAACTCCTCTACATTTCAATTTTCCCTCTGGAAAATGGTGAAAAGAATAGTATGTCACATAGTTGTTCCAATGCAAAGTACTTGACACAACGTCACAATCATGCTGAAAGCATTTAAAAACTGTTAGCCATGATTAATATGCTTATTAAAAAGGAAATAGGAATAGAAGAGATATATAGGGGTTAAGGATGACTAGGGGCATCTCAGATACTTTTCTAGAATTGCTTTAATATACTTAAGGGTGGAAAGAAAAGCTTCAGCCCAGGAAACATCAGGGAGAACCCCATAAGGCTAGGGGGGACCACAGGACAGGAAGATGGGGGCCTCCAGATAATATTTGGTCACTTAAGAGGTGATGTGAAGAATAAAACATAAAAATAACCCTTCTTATAGCAATGGCAGAGCCAAAGAGAGCTGCACTAATGATTTAAGTTCAAGCTCTGGCCTGCCTGCTAACCAACTGCCCATCCTTAGAATGGTTCTTTCTCCTCTGGGACTTCAGTTTTATAGATGCCCCAATAGTCACTAAAGACCCCTCTGCTTCTCACCATTTATGATTTTGGGTATTTTATAATCTAGCTTAAGGATTCAGTGGCTACAAATGAAAGCAGCAACACTGATGAAGACTTTAGGGAACAGGGGCTCTTCAGCCTCATGTGTTCTAAGCATGAAACAGAGAACCCAAGATCACCTTAAGTTTAATTAAGGAGACAAATGATAAGCTGTAGGGACAGCCATATCTTCCCTCCTCTTTTCTTTCCTCTTCCATTTGCCCCAAAACTGGAGATTGGGAGGAAACTACAGGATAAAAGCAACTGAATAAGATTCGAAACCAAAGCCATATTCACCAACAATTCCAACAAAGCTTTGAGTGTGGGGGGCAGGGAGAAGGTCAACAAAAAAAGACAAACATGCACATCACATAGACTCAAGTAGAGAATCAGAAGTAAAATCAGTTAATGTTGGACCAGAAGAGATAAAGATCACGCCTAACTATAATCCCAAACCCTCACTGTACCACTGAGAGAAAGAAGTCCCAGGGAGGGGAATTGCCCAAGAGCAAGGCTGGAATAGGAGCTCATGTTTGCTGACTCAGACCGGTACCAGTCCATAGAACTATGCATCTAACTGGTCATACTCCAAATTATGACAATTCTTCCTAAGAAATTTTGTGGGGGAGTTTAATGGGAATAATTGACTAAAATCACTGGGTTCTTAGGAAATTTTTAGATTTCCCCATGTTGATGGAAGGCTGAGAGAACAAACAGGAAAGGAAAATGAATACATTAAGCCACCACTAGGTGCCAAACATTCTGCTAAGTGGTTTCACATACATTCTCACATGAGCCTCACCACTCTGTGAGTCCAGCAGGCCCTGAACCAACTGAGGAGAGGGGCAGTGTCTTACTGATCAATGAGTTCTCAGTGCCTGGCAGGGTGCTGGTACACAGTAGGTGCCCAATATATGCCTGCTGAATGAATGTAAGATTTTCCCTGTGCATAAAGTGAGGATCAGGGAGATTAAGTAACTTACTCAAGGTGGTCATGTCGCTAGTAAAAGTGGCAGCATCGGGATTTGAATTTGGGATTGTCTGACACCACAGCTCATTCATGTTCCTTTCCCTGCACAGGCTGCCTTTTGTGTACTTTTTCTCCAAATCCAACAAAAATACTTATTTTCTAACATACAAACTGGCTGATTTATATCACACCTGTGGCTACTGCATCCTCTTCTTTTCCTGTTTCTTTAAGTGTTTCCTCTTGCAAGGTGTTTGTTTCAGGTGCTGTTTTTGTCTGGTTACTCCTGTCCACTGGCCAAGCCTCATCAGGAGCTCTAAGGGCACTGACCAGACAGATTCTAAGGGCTGGCAGTGAGGAGGAACAGAACCAGAGGAAGAGCACACTAGTCTGGGGCTTTAGTTGGAAGTCTCTTCCTACCAAGTGGAGATTGTATACCTAGCAAGGTTTAATGTAATTTTTCCTTGTCTCCTTCAACTGAAAACTCAGCAAGTAAATCAGACAAGTTTTCTCTTCTCTTCTCTTCTCTTCTCTTTTCTCTCTCTCTCTCTCTCTCTCTCTCTCTCACACACACACACACACACACACACACACACTTGCCAAAGCTTCAGACTAGCTCTCTGTTGTAAATGACTCTCTAAAGTATATTAAAAATAAAGCGTTTTTATTCTAATTATATATATAAGAGAAATCATGTCTTTCAAATATTTTTGACTTGAGGCTGTTAACCTGACTCTGTTTGTTCTATCCAAGAAGGCCCAAAGAAATGGATCATGATCCAAAACAGACTACATTTGAATGGCTCTGTGTATTATATGCAAAGAAATGTTCCCACAACAAAGTCACTAAATGAATGTCACTATGCTTGAATAGAGGAATAAAATTGAATTGTGATAAAAGCAAGTTGTTTAAAGGATCTTGTTCATGTCTACCAAATTATCCTGAACATTATGTGCTGAACAAAGGCTCTGATAGTCATATTATTAAGTAATAAAAACATTTTGAGAAATAAGCCAACATTTTTACTTTAAAAAAGATTTATGTATCATTTTCTAGTTTTATGAGTGTTGTAATTGTCCTCCAAACCTTTGAACAATGCCAAATTCTTTCCTAGCTGAACATTCTGCTGTGCTATGTTCTCTTTAATGCTGGAGGCCACGTCTGGATGCCTACGGTAAATTAAAGAAGGAACCCCGTGAAAACAGACATAAGCCTTGGTCTCTTCTTAGGCCTAATCATTAAAACATCCATCTGTTTAATCTAGATTCTCTGTTAGGTAACCAGAAAATTTTGTTATGCAAATCTTGGTAGCAATGTAGGAAAACATGTGTTGTTGAATTTATAAGTGATGAGCTGTTTAAACTAAGTCTCACATAATGTTTTGATATTTTTTCCTATGGGGTCAAAGATCATTACCACCATCTTTAATGAGGAAGATGGGAGAGGTAACTGTCCTGTCCTGTATCCACATTTCAGAAGTCTGCCAAGGATTTTGCTGCTGTTCAACACTGTCACCTAGTAGTTCTCTGAATTTTAATCCCATAAATGAGACCTCTACTCCTTGGAGACATGAGGAATGCCATCGAGATTTCCACTTGGTATTTGCTGACCTTTAAAAAAAAAATAACATCATTACTAGCCCCAGATTGTGGAAGTTACTAAACAGCTTTGAAAGCCCTAAGAAGTTTACCAAGGCTTCCCCACAACTCCACAGTGTTGTCAGAGGTGAGGACTATAAAGTTGTTATTTTAGTTTAGTGAGGCAGAAAGGACTTGAGAGAATGAGTTGAAAGACCTGGGTGCTAGTCTCACAGCTGCCACCGAACATGCTGTGTGACTTTAAACACTGTGCACGTGATCCAGTATTATTTGGTTTTTTTTTTTTTTTTTGCTATCAATTGGTGAAATCACTAAGGTCTGTATATTAGATAATTGTCTGTATCAATGTTAGTTTCCATATTTTGATAATTGTCCTGCAGTTACATAAGAGAATGTTCAAGGTTTTAGGAACTGCACACTAAAAGATTTAGGGGTAAAGGAGCATCGAGTCTGCAACTTACTCTAAATGGTTCAGAAAAAAATAGAGGGAGGGAATGACGAAGCCAATATGGGAAAAAGTTAACATTTGGGAAATCCGGGTAAAGAGTGTAAGAGAATTCTGTGTACTGTTCTTGCAATGTTTCTGTGACATCTGAAAATGAATCAGAATAAAAACTTAAAATATAATAAATCATAGGCATGTAACTGGCAATCAGTAAATATTCACCGAATGGCACTCTAACTTCCCTGGGACACAGTATACTCACATGCAAAAATGAAGGAGGGTTAAACCAGAGAATTTTTTAAAAGCTAGCTAGCCCAAACTGTGCCGGAATCTGTGATAAGTACTGAATCACTGTATAGTGATTTTCCTATAACATATGGAGAAAACAATAATAATAGTAGTAGACATGATTCCTGCCTTACAAACAGCTGAGGTGAGCCCAATGTGGTAGCACATGCCTGTACTCCCAGCTGCTCAGGAGACTGGCCGAAGGGGGATGCCGGTGAGGATCATAGGAAGAGAAAGGAAAGAAAAGAAAGAAAGGAAAGGAAGAAAGCAAGGAAGGAAGGAAGGAAGGAAAAGAAAAAGAAAAGATTTCTAACAAAAGAAGGGCTGAAGTGATAAAATAGAGAAATGTATTCAGGATGAATTAAAGCTATTTGAGGGACACATTTCTAGAAAAGAGGAGTTCCAAATGGGCTGTTAAAGGCAATGAAGATATGAACGAACAATAAAGTTCAAAGGGAATTTATGGAAGCGCCCCTGTTTTCAACAAAGGCTTGGAAGTAGGCCTTGAGGAAGTCTCCTGCCAGAAAGACCAAGCAAGTGTGTATGGCTAGGATGAGTGAAGCTGGGCTAGTCAACAGATCTTCATTCTTCTATTAATTTTCCAAAGCCATACATGAGTTTGCAACCAAGCCAGGGGAGCTGGTGTTAGAATACCTTCCTAGTCCTATGGGAAACCTCCAATTCAACATGCCATGTACAGAGTATTAAAGTCTTTGAATTTTAGCCATCTAGGAGCACACTTCAATATTGTTCTCCAAGCAAACACCCAATACAACATCCCAAAGATCAAGCATGTGTGCAATCAACACACTGCTCTGACCCCGAAACAGTAAGCCTCAACTGGGACTCAATGTAGAGTGGAACTCCTTTCCCCACTCTGTAAAGTCTTCAGAAGGCTACCTATATTCTATCTGACTTTTCCTACATGTTCATGGTGTATGTTTTATTAGTAATTACCTAAATCCACATAAGCAGGATCACTCAAAAGCCATCCATTGTAAACACTAAGTAAAAAGGCATTCATGAAATTCTCATGAACTCTTATCACTGGGGATCACACCCAGAGTCAGGCAAGGAACACAATGAAGTAGAAAATTCTTTCATTTCATTTCAATTAACAATTATTGAATTAAGAAATAATATACTTAGAACTGAGCTCATAAACACTTTAGTTCTGCCTCCAAATGCTTGCTTAGTACATACAGATCACACAAAGGGAGTCACATGAGAGTGATCAAGCTTCTATCTAAGAATGAGATTTATCACCACATATATGGTGAATGCACTTTTATTAGTATCACCTGTAAGTCATATTTAGAATACCAGACATTCACTCCTGAAATACTATCAGTTGCCATCATTGAAGGGCTATTTATTACAATTCAATTTTGCAGGGATGGGCACGGCAATATATATACGTACATTTAAGTACACTATTCACCATAACAATATGAAGATAAAAGGGTTCTATTTATTCACTAACACAAAGTCTGGAGAACAGCTTAAGTTAAGCCTTCAAAAATGAAATGTGTTGTACCCAAACCTAGTAACAAGAAAGATTCCATACATGCTGCTTAGAGAGAGATCAGATTAAAATTTAACCTATCACATTCTGTTCTCCAACTTAAAAAATGTTAAACTCTGTCTTTGGGCTTCCATTTTTAGTGTTAAAAAAAGAAAGAAAGAACAGAACACAGATGGAATAAACCTCATTCACTTAATTTGAAAATCAGATGCAGACTTCAAAATTTGGAATAAGGAAAGATTCTTGCTGGTTGATTTCTTTAAAGAATTTATCTTTAGCTATCTGAGAGGAGAAATGCTTACATCATTTAGTGTGACCTTTAATGGATTGATAAGTTATCATACGGTATTAAATTTTATGACAAAAGCAATCAGATGAAAGGAATCTGACTAAGATGGCTTGAACTCTTTTCCTTTGATATAGATTAAGCTTGAAACTTGGTCTACAGTGGTTCAACATTGCGGATTTATAATGAGTGTAATTTGGAACTATAGTACCACACGAAGAACAAATACTCAAATGTCAATTGGCTGAACGATTAAATGACTGAAGAGGGCTGGCTCCTACGGAATAGATTTTAAAAGTCATTAAAAGGGAAACAATCACCAAAGGCAGAGAAATGGCAGAGTGTCTTTGTATTTTGTTTGTATTTGAGGTAATAATGACCAAGGGGTTTTGTGGTAGTGTGGTTTTTTCCTTTTAATTCCAACAATTAACAGATTTGCTGAACATATCTTTTTTGTAAAATGCCTCTTTCATACCAGGTACCTTGTATTTAAGGGTAAATACAAAATGAAGTTTCGTTCTGCCTCCAAATGCTAAGATCTGAGAAAAAAAAATACGTGCCCCAAAGATGAATCACACTCAGGCTTGGAATAAATCCACGTGAATCTATATTTTCTTATTTGCTTGGAAAGCTTTATATTTGCATCAGTCTTTCTTACTATCAGTGAGCTTTCTTCTGCACGGTAGTGGCTCACCTCCAGTCCTCAATACATACAGCCCCTTCGCTATTCCATTCCTAAGGGTAAGCTGGGCACTAACACAGGTGTAGGATGGTCCACTCTGCCCAGGTCATTAGGTCCCCATACTGAGTAATGACACACTGAAACCAGTTTTTCCTCATGTCGGACAATACTTGAAGTGCGAATCTAGAGTTGATTTTCAATAACTGATATTATTCTGAATCCCGATGTACAGTATTTTTAAAGTTCCCTCTTATACAGGGTATTTAGCACTTTCTAAAATAGCAACTATAGACACAGTTATTTGGACCTAGGTTTTGATAGTAAACATGATATAAATGTTTTTGGAATGAAAGATGAATGAACGAATGAATATTAAAGGAAGAGGTATTATCTGAAATGAATTATGCTACAAAAGGCTTTATATGTATTCTCTATAAGTTAGGGTGAGGAAATTCTATCATAAGGCAAAAAACATGAGAAAATCACTAGGCATCAAGCTCAAACTTTGCAATACTTATCCCCCGTCACAGAAAGATTGCAAGCTCTTTGCAAGCAAGGGCTGTCTTAATCAGGGGCCAGACTCACACTCTCCAAGGGTGGGCAAATGGAGACAGAATGAGCTCTATCTAAAGATCAAGCTATCATGTAGGAAAGCAGGCCAGATGGTTGGTTGCTCTTTCAATTTTCAAAGAGAAGCCAAATTTTGAATTTTTATGTAAAATCCTCTCATTTCTAAATGTTGGCTCTGTATTTATTTTTTTAACACTATGTGGACTTAACAAAACACAGCTATAGGCCACATTCCACCCATGGATTATCCCTTTGTAACCTTGCATCTAAATCTTTCCACATATCAAGAACTCATTGCTTATTTTTACCTCATCTTCAAGTCCAGCAAAGGGCAGGAGGTGGTGGTGTCATACCAATATCACTGAAGAAATCAGCCAAAACAGGAATACAAATGGGGAAAACAAGCATAGCTTTAAGTGGCTAAATCCCAGTAAGGGCTCAAATTATATTAAGTTCTCAATGCCCTCAATCTCAGTAATTATGCTAAAACTTTAGTTGGCAATATGTTTCCTCCTATTTTATCATCCTCATTCTCACCCCCTAATTTATCTCTAACTCTTCCCATTTATTAATCATGCCCTACATGTCTTCTTTTCTTTTTGTAAATAGCTTCAAATTCTTCTTGGAAAGAGGTGGGGCATAAGTAAATTTCAACAAATAAAGTCTTTCAGATGTTCATGACATTCTAATTACAGGCAAGTGTATTACTATATTTAGGAGCTATATTTTTTTTTTAACAAGAAGTGATCCCTGAGGGGTAAGATTATCCTGAAGCAATAAATATTATTGAAAAGTTCTATATCTAAAATTTATCACTGGAAAATACTAGAAGATCCTTTCTTCAGATGATGTATGTTCTTGGACCTTTAGCAAAAGACGACATGAATCCTAGTCTGAGGACCTAGTTAAAACACACAAAAACATATGCACACACACACACACACATACATAACCATTTCAATATAGAAAAACAACCTAACACTCCTATAAATAAAAAAAATTGTTTTAAAAAACCTCAGATCTCCAACTTCTAGCTCAGCTTTAACCCTCATGTTTCATTATATTTAGACCTCTACATAGGAAACAACTAAGACAATGAAAACCTATTACAGCAGAGATATCTCTCTAGGAGAAAAAGCAAATAAATTAAATAGCTTCCCCTCATAGAATAAAGGTAACTACAACTATGCAAAGGATAAAGCAATAACATGAATTTATTAATATTATAAAAAGCCACAATTAAGTCCTCGTTATCAGTAAATTAAACAGGCCTCATGTATTATACCTACTTAAAAAAACAACATAACTTGTGAACTTCAGCTTGAAAATATTGCTTGAACATGCCAAGGAAAATACACAAATAGATATTTTCCAATTCACTGATAAAAAAAAAAGTTCCAGAAAAAACTCCAATGACAAATATGGCATATAAAAAACATATAAATTCTTTCAACTTGGAATATTTAAATCATAAAAGACAGAGGGTACAAATACCACATTCTGTTCTAAACAATCTCTTAGGATCATGAGAGAGAAAAGAGAAATGGATTATGCAAAAATGATTCTCATATGTACATATCAATTATCTAACTGACATTTTTACAAATCTACCACTACTTTGCTTTTTATTGCATACACTAAACAAACAGATGCTAAGTCTGTAAACTGTGAATTAACCTCCCTTTTTAATTAATTGTTCCTTTGGAAATACCGGCTTTTAAATCCCATGTTGCGGCTGCTTCATCTTAGAGATGTATGCCAATCTCGCATCCAGGTTCTCGGGCTATGTTCCAGGAGGCAGTACACATTGATTCCATTTTTAATTATTTAATGATTCATTTACATTTTATTTATACATTGGCATCTGACCTGGTTTCATTTTAGGTTCTTCCAACATGAGCCATCGGGCCTGCAAGAATCTAGATCTGACCATCTTCATAGCAAATGTGACTGATGACGCTGGCAATAGTGACATGATTCAGAAATAGATCTGGGGAAAAGGAAAACTATCAGAGGGCAAGGAACTGACAGCAGCAGGCCCTCGCTGAGCAC
Source organism: Propithecus coquereli (assembly GCF_000956105.1). NCBI lineage: Eukaryota > Metazoa > Chordata > Mammalia > Primates > Indriidae > Propithecus > Propithecus coquereli. The sequence goes on from NW_012149764.1 coordinate 2,443,798, forward strand.
GTGTCTTTAGGGGTCATTCCTTCCTTTTTTAAAGTGTGAATAGTTTTAGCAAGAGGTTTCCTCAGAAGTTATTTCCAGGTTTTTGTGAATGGTATTTCTACACCCAAAATTCCCCCTTGCTAACTGGGCCTGGGAATTCCTCTATTACAGCTATAAGCTTCCTTATTAAAAGCAAATGTGGGGCCAGGCATGGAAGCTCGCACCTATAATCCCAGCATTTTGGAAGGCCAACGTGGGAGGATCTCTTGAGGCCAGGAGTTTAAGACAAGCCTGGCAACATAGTGAGAGCCCCATCTCTACAAAAAATAAAAGTAAAAAAAAAAAAAAATTAGTCAGATGTGGTGGCGCACACCTGCATTCCCAGCTGCTAAGGAGGCTGCGGCAGGAGGATCGGTTGAGCCCAGGAGTTTGAGGCTGCAGTGAGCTATGATAGCACCACTGCACTCCAGCCTGGGTGACAAAGTGAGAACCTGTCTCAAAAAAAAAAAAAAAGCAAATGCACCAAAGAAAGGTAACATCAAAATCTGTTAATAATGTCATTTTTGCCAGAATGAAGGATCTGAGAGCAGTTTTCTGAAAGCACAAAGAAGAGAGATTTAAAGCTTTAGGGCACCAGGCATTGGGTAAATGGAGGTAGAGTAAGAAGTTTGAGAAGAAATGTCTCCTTCTCCACAGTTTTGGAGCTTGACCCTGTGTTAGACCTTTTCCTAGTCAGGAATACATAATAAAAAAGCTGGTCCTACTGAAGAGAAATGACTAACATTTTTATTACCTCTGAGACACACACATAAACACACGAAGTTCTTAACCAGGGTGGCCCGCAGCCCGTGAAAATCAATAACTGCCATTTGTTGCTCTCTTGCAGTTGCTAGAATGATCTACCCATCTAGAACTATCCTGACTCTTAGGATTATATCTGCCTAAGTCCCCACTGTATTGGATAAGTAGTAAATTTTCAAGGCCCAAGGACTTTTCCCCCCATACATAACTCCCATAATGTAGGGAGGAGGCCCAGAGAAAGTGAAGCAATGCAACAAACAGGGAATGAATATTTCTTTCATGTCAACTCATACACTGCATTAGGCATTTTATATGTCTTTTCTTGTCTTAACAACACCATAAAGGAAGGATCAGCATCCTCATTTGACAGATGGAAATACTGAGGCTCGGAAAGGTTTCCTTATTTGGTCAAAGTCCTATAGACAGGAGATGATGTAGCCAGGATTGAAACCCAAGGCTTCTCCTTTTTGTGAGCTACAGAAAATGTCTTTACATTGCAGAGTCTTCATTGAGCCCCGACACTACACACTGAGAACTTTGAGGGTGCCAAATGACACAAGGGAATCTTTTCCATTCACAGAACTAAAATCGTGCAGTGGAAGGTGGGCTCCGGCCCTTTCCTCATTCCTGGATTATATCAGAAAATAGTCCAGAACCAAGATCTTGGTGGCACTTTCAGTGAACTTTTCAGGAAGAGAAAAAACTCATTTCTACCTGTCTTATAAAAGTAGCAACACCCATACAATGTGAAAAATTGGTAAAATATCTTTAAAGTCAAAGATGAAATGATAATGCCTTGTAATCCCACCGCCTAGATGTAAGCATAGCATTTTAGGCTATTTCTCTCTGGTCTGTCCTCTGTACCTATACATATTTTGAAACCATTCAGTTTATATTTTATAGGCAATTTTGCATGAGGTTATGTTCATTTAATCACATATTAAAATTATCTTAACACTTCCTAAAAAGCTACTTATAAACTTGATTTTAATATTTTACCATACAGACATTAAGTTTACTTAACCGTTCCATTACTGTTGTGCATTTAGGGTAGGAACATTTTTGCACTACTTAAAAAAAAAACAAAACACTGAAAAGAACATATTTCTTTTACCATATTTCAAATGGTTTTCTTAGGACCAATTTCTAGAAGTGGGGTTATTAGGTCATATGTGGGAGTGATATCAACACACTTAACCTTTGACAGTATGAGTACCCCCCCAGAATTTACACCATAATTACCAATGGATGGGAGCCCCAGTCTCAAGCAATGCTGCTTATCCATTGAGTATTAACATCTTTGTCAATTCAATGGGATAAAAAAAAATCACCATTGTTTTAATTTATATTCCTGAATTCAATGAGATTTAGCATCTTCTCCCAAGGATTGTCTCCTTTTAATGAGTGGTCTCTTCGTGACTCTGCACATTTATCTATTGGTTGGCAGCACATGACTTTGATTATCTTTTCATAGGGTGCAGCAGTATAACAAGACAGGAGCTCCACAAGATCAGGAGACATATTCTCAGCCTAGACTTTGCCATTAACTAGTTGGAACACTTGGGACTAATCACTTCACTGTATTAGAAGCTTTCAAACTTTGGTTGTTATGGTCAAAAGAAATTTTACACAGAGCCCAGTGTACGAACAGATCAAAGAGAAGGTGCTGAAGCTCAAGCAAGGGGCCCCACTTTCACCACACCCAACGCCCCCACAGCTTCTGGGACATCATGGAGGAATCCCAAGGTTTTGAAGAATAAATAAAAAACTATCATGCTTGTTGATTTTTAAGATCTCTTTTAGTTTCTACAAAACCAACCTTTCCCAGGGTGCAAAAGAAAATTTTAGAGACCACATTAAGATTGGTTGAGTTTGGAAAGCCAGTATCCAAGAGACACAGCAAGCAGCCTTCAGATGGAAAATATTCCTGGTGAGTCTGAAGGTACTTTTTTTTTTCCTTTCTGAAAGTGCAATGGATGCAAACAAAGAAAGCAATACTGAGTAAGCTGTGTGACAGAAAGACAGAAGTATTCCAAATGCCGAATGTTTCCGGCAGATGCATCAGCCATTATTCAGAACTCACTAACTCCCATCACAGCTTGGGTCCCGGGTAAGATGAATCCATGTGAAATATTTCTTCCTTGATTCTTCCAGCTGAAGCTGAGAGTTAAAGAACATTGATGATCACTACCTTCAGGGAAATATAGTGATTTATGGAGCAAAGCTAGCCATTCTTGCATCCTTTCTCAAAAGCCCCACGTTTCAGTACATCTTTTTGTGGGATTGTTTCTTATTCTTAAAGATACATTCCCATTTTCCAGTGAACTAGAATGACATTGGCCAGTTGCATAATGCAGGGTGGGTAGGTGAACTAGACATTTACACAAGGAGATCTGAGGGTTGCTGAGGAAAACACAGCCCTGCCCCCAAAATTTCTGTCCCCATAATTCACTCTGTCACTGTTCCTGAGACACCCACTCACCCTTCTAGGTCATTTTTCTGAGATATTCTGCAAAGGAGGGTACAGAAGGTTAGATAGGAGATAATGCAAACCATTATCACTTACTTACAGTCTTTAGGCTGAGTAGAGATCAGACTCAAGGCAATGAGAGACAGAAGGAAGAGCTGGGGAAAGGAGGAAAGACACTAGAAAAATCTGGAGCCAGGAGCATCCAGTTCCTAGATTACTGACTACAAATAAATAGCTATTGAGTATTTTTGAGTTTTGCCTATTGCATGGTTTCACCTAGGGCTCGATCTACACATACTGTAGGTGTCCCAAATCTGTAAGTGCAAATGTAATCCATGTCAAAGAAATCACGGTTTATGATAAGCACAGGAAAATATAAACCCAAATTTTTTACAGAAATTCAGAATGTCGACTACACCATTTTTGAGTGCATAGAATTTTCCCTGATGTACAGAGGTTGATCAGAAGTCTTTCACGACAGATTTTTCCGTTATCTCCCTCCCCACCTGGTATTCATTAATAATATTTCATAAAAATCACTAACAGACGAAAGAAGCGTCTTTGAGGGTATCTAACATAAATGCTAGTCATTTAAATAAATTTAAGAATTTGGAGAAGAGGTTTTACTATTTGGATTCTTATTTTACAGTTTCTACTAACTTAAAAATAGATGTTTAAAGATAATAAGAATTATTTGGGGCTGTAATTACCAGGGTTTTGTTATACGACTTGGCAAACAGCCATTCTGCAGTCACAAAAAGTCACACTTCAGTCTGAGTTAGGGATGGTGCAATAATTCACACCTTGGACATTGTTTCTCCTCAGTATTTTACTGCTTCATTAAAGATGTTTATATTTGGGTAGTTTGCAAATGTTCAGTATGAAAGACAGAATCGGAATGTGTGAACCAGACAAGAGAAATTTACTGGCAATTTGAGAGCACCCAGGCTATTAATAACCAGCAAGCCAAAAAGTTCCTCTTCTTTCCCTGTGTCACACTTTGCCTGCAGATATGTGTGCATTTTCTTTAAAATTATTGAGGCGCTATCTAAAACAACTTGTCATGTAATTACAAAATATGTGTGAGTAATCCCCAGCTTTCAAAGGTGTTCTCTTCTAAAATTCCCTTATGTAGGTAGCTATATGTCCCTGTTTGTTTGGGATAGTCGTGGGGTATTATTAATAGTGCCCCCTTTCGCTCTCAGAAGTGCTCAGTTTAGAAGATAAATTATTTGGAAACCCTATTTATTAAGTCTTTCTAGTTTTAACCCAAGACACAATCTCCCAGAGAGAGAGAAAAGATATAAGCCTTTTAAAAAAATCATCGTTTAAAACTTAATTTCTAGCAACAGCAATGAATTACCAGTGTGATAGCATTTCTATGCAAAAGTAGGCTTGAAATTCAAACTCGACATTTCTCCATGAGCCCACATCATATTCTTGGACCTGCAATACATTGTTTTTGCCATTTGATGGATACCTCATGTAGAGACTCCTTCAGCTTTAACTTACCCATGGTTCCCCATGTCAAGGCTCAGCTAACAGAGTAAGTGAGCCACAGAGATCCTGGGATAGGGAACAAGATAACGGCAGGCGGGGGAGGCGGGGATGCACAAGGAGATGGTGGGGCCTGGGGAGGCTTAGGGAGAAAGAGCTCCAGGGCAGAGTCTTTCCTAATAGCATGATCCCCAAAGCTACCCCAGTCCTAGGTCAGCAATAACTCTCACCCATTTAGTCACAAGAAGCAGCGTAACACAACAGCAGGAACACAGCCTCTGCCTCTCCCTAGCTCAGTGGGCATGCTCAGGCTGTTTAGCTGCTCCGGCCTCAGTTTCCTCATTAACAATGAGGACACCCCCACATAAATCTTTAGAGTTATTTTGGGAGCAAATGAAATATTCTTTATAACATACTGCCCAGTATTGCACATAGTTGGCACTCAACAAATGTCAGGCCTATCATCAGACATTTTTAGTTTCTGGAAAACTTCTCTTTCCAATTTTAATCAGAGAATTCTGTCCTTTTTGCCCCACCAGAGAACAGACCCCACTCATGTAACTCTTTCCTACTCTCCCTTCCTTAAGACAAGTATAGTTGATTGTTTAAAAAAAAAAAAAAAAAAAAGCCACGAGATTTTCCTGTTTTATGTGCAAGCCAACCTCCTCCCTTTTTTGGCGCATTGATTTCATTTTACATACATAAGAGTTATAAATTGGACAGTCACAAGCAAGAGGTAAGTTCACCACCATGCCAATCTGAGATGTGGAGGAGTAGTTGGGGCAAACTGCCCGTGAATAAAATCTCACACTGGTTTTGTCCAGATCCACCCAAGTACAGGTGCTGGTCCCAAGTACAGGTCCCGTTCACTCCATGACAGCCACCATCTCTCTGGGCAACCAAAATGCCACCCTTTATTTTCAAGGTAGGGAATAAGGGGCTTACAAGAGCCCCTGGAGGTTGAAGCATGGTGTGCACCCCAGAGAAGTAAGATGAGGCACAGGTGTGTGTCAGTCCTACTGGAAGATGAGCAGATGCCCGCTAGTCAGCCATCCTTGGGATGCTTTTGCCTGATGGTAATGAGAAGGGATGCAGGCATGGCTCCTCTCTGCAGGCACCATTTGGAGATGCTCCCTTAAGGATTGTGACTATTGGCCAGGCCCCCCTCATCTCCTGAACATTGGGACTGACCATGGACAGCATTCACTCTGTGAAACACCCTTTTTTCTTCTGGTCCTCCAGGGTTCGTGGGCACCATCCACTCCAGCCACTTGGCTACTCTGACTGCTCCTCCAGATCTCTCTGAGCTCTGCTTCCTGCTGCTAACAGGCAGGTATTCCAGCATGGCTTGCTCCATGGCATCTAGGCTGCTACTGCCATGCTGACTGGCACAGAGGGGTGGTACCAAAAGGCACTGTAGTGGCCATCAGCCACTTTTGCTTGACCATCATCCTAATCTCCTTCCTATATTTGGAAAATTTCAAACCAAGAAGAGCCCTTTTCCCTATAGAAGCTAAAAGTACTGTACAGTTCCCCCCAGACATGCAAGTAATGTTGCCATTCCTCCCATTGAGAAGCGGAGTCTAGCTGTATACCCTTTGAAGCTATACTTGGTCATGAGTCTTGCTTTGGCCAATGGGACACAAGCAGAGGCTTGCAAAGTGCTTGAGCATTGGAGCTTACTGGTGTTTATTCTTACAGCTGGGAGTCTTGTGATCACCATGTAAAGAAGTCTGGGCTAGCATCCTTGAGCTGGAGATACTACATGGGGAGAAACTCTATCCCAATTACCCAAACTAAGGGCCCAGATATGTGAGGCCATCAGCCCCAGCTGAGTTAGCCCAGACTATAAGAACCACTCAGCCAACCCATGGGATCGTGAGAAATAATAAATATGTATTGTTCTATACCACTAAGTTTTGGAGTGGTTTCTTACGCAGCAAAGATAACTGACAAAGCTTTTTGGAGATGTAAATACATCCATTCTCTAAGTACATAGATGGTGAGCTATTTTATGCCAATGGAAAGACAAGAGGGAATAAAAAGGTTGCTATAAGGACCCTTTTTGTTTTTTGGGGTTTCTTAATGTTATTGTTCATTTTGATCAGAGTTATCAAATTGGTGCCATCTGGCTGAATTATGTAGACAAACAGTTTAACTGAGCATTGGTGTGTTGGAATTTTTTTTTCATGTGAATCCCTTCATGCTGGGCATGTACTCTTCAGTTCTGCTCCAGCCCTCACTGCTCTATGGCGGGACAGTCTACACTCCTTCAACACATTTAGGTTTCCTGCTTGGCTTCCAGAGACATCTGATTCCCCCTCTCCCTCCGTCTTGACCATTTAGGGTGATAAATTATGAGTTACCAGGTATAGAAAACCTGAACCTCTTCCACACTGTTGAGTGTATTTATCATCAGTGATAGTACAGGGAAGAGATAGAATTGAAAAGCAGATTAAAACTCTGGAGAGATGATAATATACAAAAAGTTGTGATTATCACCACCAACATCTTGGGGGATGTTCATAGGAGAAGGGATTCAATCTATCAGAGCTCACTCTTCTACTTCCCCTTCTATACGGGAGAGGTCTCCATGAGTCATGGTTCCCCCAATAAAGAATAAAAACAATATAATATATTGCATCACTGAGGGCTGTCTTGGAGAATAGCTACCATTAACGTCTTGAGAAAGCAAAAGTAATGGTGATCAGGATTACTCAAGGGCAATAACAATTGCTACTATTTACTGAACACTTAGCATGTAAAAAAGCATCGTTCTACAGTAAGAAAAAACTCTGAACAGCCAAAAAAAAAAAAGCATCGTTCTAAATGTTTTGTGTGTAACGCCTCATCTGATTCTCGCAACAACTCTTAGTTTAATAATAGGGAAACTGAGGAGCACAAATAAACAAAACGTGCCAAAGGCCACGTAAAAGCTAGTAAACAGCACCCAGTGTCTCCCACTCTGTTGCTCTCTTCCTCAATCCCAGAGAAGGACAGATATGGGTAGTTGGGTGGTTAACACAATGGGGTGGCTGACACGCTGGGCGATAAAGCCCATCTGCTGTCTAGAAATCACTTCCTGTCGTATTATTTGGCCTGGAGAGGCTTGGAAAGACAGTAAACTCTCTTTGGGCTGTAAAGGCACTGCCATAATAGAACAGTATACAACTTCTATATACTGTAACATGACTTCCATGTTACTTTTAAAAAACAAAGCTGAAACCAGGTGGTAGATGTCATGAGAACAAAAATTTAAGTTCAACATAGAACTTTAAGGAGACATTGAGTAACCATCAGGGGTCACTTCAACCGTGAGTCCATGGTTCTCTGAAAGCAACATTAACCTTATAGCTCAGGAGTTCTGTAGGAACCCACATTTCTACACCCAGATGTTTCCATGGCATTTATTGCTAGTTTGATAGATTTCCTGAGCAAAGACTCCTTGCCTTTTTCATTAACTTTATCAGCCTCATTTTCATTAACTTAATCTAGCTTCATTTGCATGGTCCAGCACGCGATCCTGGAGGAAGTAGCAATCCTGGAAGTCTATGAATTTTTGTCTGAGTCCTGGCTCCTCCACTCCAACCATGTGACCTTATAAAGTCCCTCTACCAGTCTAGACCTCTGTTTCTCCATTTGTGAACTAGGGCACTGATTATATCGATGTCAAAGGCCTATTTCAGCTCTAACTTTTTCTTATTATGTTATTTCTTACAAAAAAATTATTTATTTCAAAATATTACGGGGGCAAAATGTTTTTGGTTACATGTATCAATTTTGTTATGCTTGAGTCAAGGTTATAAGTGTGCCCATTATCCAGATAGTGTTCACTGTACCCATTAGGTACATTCTCACTCACCTATTCCTCTCCCCTCCCCATTGCTTGATTTCAGCTGAATTTTACTTCCCTCTGTGCACACGTGTGCTCATCAGTTCCAATTTAATAGCAAGTACATGTGCTGTTTGTTTTTTCATTGTTTAGATACTTCACTTAGGAAAACTGGTCTCCAGTTCCATCCAAATTATTGCAAAGGCCTTTATTCATCCTCCTTTATGGCTGCATAGTATTCCATAGCACACATATGGACATGCGACTAGCAACAAAGAAGCAATCAAGGGTGAGTGGCAGGCAAGCAAGCGAAGCTTCATCTGTATTTACAGCCACTCCCCATCACTCACATCACCACCTGAGCTCCACCTCCTCCCCCCCACTCCCCCACCCCCTTGGTCCATGGAAAAATTTTCTTCCATGAACCAGTCCCTGCTGCCAAAAAGGTTGGGGAACACTGATATATCATATTTTGTTAATCCACTCATGAACTGGCAGGCACTTTGGTTGATTCCACATCTTTGCAATTGTGAATCGTGCTGCAATAAACATTCATGTGTAGGTGTCTTTTTGATAAAATGACTTCTTTTCCTTTGGGTAAACACACAGTAGTGGGATTGCTGGATCAAATGGTAGGTTTACTTTTAGTTCTTGAGGAATCCCCATACTGTTTTCCATAGAGGTTGTACTAATTTGCAGTCCCATCAACAGTGTATAAATGTTCCTTTCTCTCTGCACACATGCCAGCATATCTATTGTTTTTGGACTTTTTAATAAAAGCCATTCTTATTGGGGTAAAGTGATATCTCATTATGTTTTTAACTTTCATTTTCCTGATGATTAGTGATGTTGGGCATTTTTTAATATGTATATTGGCCATCTGTCTTCTTTTGAAAAGCTTCCGTCCATACCTTTTGCCCACTTTTTAATGGGGTTGATATTTTTCTTGCTGATTTGCTTGAATTCTTTGTAAGTTATGGTTATTAGCCCCTTATCAGATGTATAGCTCGAGCATATTTTCTCCCATTTGTCTATCTGCTCTGTTGATTATTTCCTTGGCTGTGCAGAAGCTTTTTAATGAAATCAAGTCCCATTTATTTATTTTTGTTGTTGCTGCGATTGCCACTGGAGTCTTCTTCATAAATTCTTTGCCTAAGCCAATGTCTAGAACAGTTTTTCCAACACTTTCTTGTAGAGTTCTTATGGTTTCATGCCTTACATTTAAGTATTTTATCCATCTTGACTTAATCTTTGTGAGTAGTGAGAGATATGGATCCTGTTTCATTCTTCCACATGTAGCTATCCAATTTCCCCAGCACCATTTATTGAATAGGGATTCTTTTCCCCAGTGTATATTGTTGTCTGCTTTGTCAAAAATCAGTTGGGTGACTGTGCATGGTTTTACATATAGGTTCTCTGTTCTGTTCCATTGGTCTATGTCTCTATTTTGGTGCCAATAACATGTTGTTTTAGTTACTATAGCCTTGTAGTATAGTTTGAAGTATGATAATTAGATGCCTCCAGATTTGTTCTTTTTGCTTAAGATTGCTTTGGCTATTAGCGCTCTTTTCTGATTCCGAATAAAGCATAGAATTATTTTTTCTATGTCTATGAAATATGATGTTGGTATTTTGATGGGGATTGCATTGAATCTACAAATCACTTTGAGTAGTACGGACATTTTAATAATGTTGATTCTAGCAATCCATGAGCATGATATGTTTTTCCATTTGTTTAGGTCATCTGCAATTTCTTTCTGCAGTGTTTTGTGGTTCTCTTTGTAGAGATCTTTCACCTCCTTGGTTAAGTATATTCCTAGGTATTTTATTTTCTTTGTAGCTATTGTGAATGGTACTGAGTCTTTAATTTGACTCTCAGCTTGACTGTTATTTGTGTACATTGACTTTGTAATGTGAGACTTTGCAGAATTTATTTATCAATTTTAGGAGTCTCTTGGTAGAATCTTTGGGGTTTTCTAGATACAAGATCATATCATCTGCAAAACGTGATAGTTTGACCTCCTCTTTCCCAATTTGGATACCATTTATTTCTTTTGTTTGTGTGATTGCTGTGGCTGGAACATCTAGCACTATGTTGAATAGAAGCAGTAACAGTGGGCACCCTTGTGTTGTTCCAGTTCTGAGTGGGAATGCTTTCAACTTTTCCCCATTCAGTATGATGTTGACTGTGGGTTTGTCACACACGGCTTTTATAATCTTGTGATATGTTCCTTTGTTACTTCTATGCCTAATTTGTTGAAGGTTTGTATCTTGAAAGGTATTTTGTCAAATGTGTTTTTTTTACATCTATTGAGATGAACACATGGTCTTTCTTTTTGCTTCAGTGTATGTGGTGAATCACATTTATTGATTAACATATGTTGAACCATCCTTTCATCCTTGAGATAAAGCCCACTTGGTCATGGTAGATTATTTTTTTTATGTGCTGTACAATTTGGTTTGCTAGTATTTTATAGAGTACTTTTGCATCTATATTCATAAGGTATATTGGTCTATAGTTTTCTTTTTTGTTGTGTCCTTTTCTGGCTTTGGTATCAAGGTGATACTGGCTTCATAGAATGAGTTGGGGAGGATTCCTTCCTTCTTAATGTTATGGAATAATTTCTCCAGTATGGGTACCAGCTCTCCTTTGTAAGTCTGGTAAAATTTGGCTGTGAATCCATCTGGTCTGGGGCTTTTATCTGTTGGTGTTGGAAGACTTTTTATTACTGCTTCAATCTCATTGCTTATTATTGGTCTGTTCAGGAGTTCTATTTCTTCCTGATTAAGTCTTGGGAAGTTGTGTGTTTCCAGGAATTTGTCCATTTTCTCTATGTTTTTGAGTTTATGTGCATAGAGATTTTCATAGTATCACAGATGATATTTTGTATTTTTGTGATATCAGTTGTAGTATCTCCTTTTTCATTTCTGATTGAGCTTATTTGGGTCCTTTCTCTTCTATTCATGGTTAATCTGGCAAGAGGTCTATCAATTTTGTTTAACTTTTCAAAGAACCAACTTTTTGTTTCATTGATCCTTTGTATTGTTTTGTTATTTTCCATTTCATTTAGTTCTGCTCTAACCTTAGTAATTTCTTTTCTTCTGTTGGCTTTGGGTTTGGTTTGCTCTTCCTTTTCTAGTTCCTTGAGATGTGTCATTAGATTGCTAATTTTGATCTTTCTATCTTTTTGATGTAGGCATTAGGCTATAAATTTTCCCTTTACCACTGTTTTTGCTGAATACCATAGATTTTGGTAGCTTGTGTCCCCTCTGTCATTCAATTTGAGAAATCTTTTGATTTCCGTCTTAATTTCATTATTGATCCAATAATCGTTCAGCAGCAGACTGTTTAATTTCTATGACTTTGTGTAAAATTGAGTGTTTCTCTTGGCGTTTATTTCTAGTTTCATTCCACTATGGTCTGAGAAGATACGTGATATGATTTCTATTTTTTTGAATTCGTTAAAACGTGTTTTGTGGCCTAAGATATGATCAATCTTGGAGAATGTTACATGTGCTGATAAGACTGTATATTCAGTTGTTTTGGGGTAAAGTGTTCAGTAAATGTCAGTTAGGCCCAGTTGTTCTAGAGTTCCATTTAAGTCCAGTGTTTCTTTATTTACTTTCTGCTGGAATGATCTGTCTAGTTCTGTCAGTGGGGTGTTGATGTCCCTGGCAAATATAATGCTGCTTTTTTTCTCTTTGCTTAGATCTAGTAGGGTTTGCTTTATGAATCTGGGTGCTCCCGTGTTGGGTGCATAAATATTTAGGATTGTTATGCATTTTTGTTGAATTGCTCCCTTTACCATTACATAATAATATTTCCAAAATCACTTTCAAGTAGACTTGCTTTACATCCAACCGATTGGGGAGCTCCTTCTATTTCTTACTGCCTTATCAGGATCCTGAAGGTTTGTTTCAATCTTTTATAGGTTAGTTATTTACATGTCTGACTTTCTATTAGCCTTTCAGATCCTTGAGGGCAGAGAACTAGAAATGATTCTTCTAATATACAGCTTCTGCCTAGTATAGTAGGCGCTTTAATTAAATACTTAAATTAGCTGCAATTACAATGTAAATGCATGTGACAAATTTCAATCAATGCCTTTTATTTTTATTTCCATAGGAAATCAATGGGGAACATGAAAAAATGACCTTCTGATTAATAAAAGAAAGAAACCCTGGGGAAAAACTTTTTTTAACTCAGGCCATTTATACTGAAAATACCAATTAACAGGAAATAATATTTACATATAATTAATCACACATTCCAAATCAAGGGTTTAAGTTATTACGGTCAACTCTTGATTATCCTTGGCAACGTGAAGGGCATGAATTAAACAAATTTGTAGATAAACACTAAATCTAATCTAAATTCAACCAAAGAAAGCCTTTATTTACATCCTTACATAAAGATAGGGGACTGCACAGAATGTTCAGAAAAAAACTTAATAAAAAGTTTATTTCATTCATAAAATGAAATACCCAGCAACCAAATAAATTAAGAAAGATAATAATATAACCCTATTTTTTAGCAGCTGTATTAGAATATTCTTGCCCCAAAGAAAGAGATTTGTTTTTCTTGGGCAAATGCTTGGATAAGCCACCTTGGTGGGCATCTGAGAGTGAGGAGCCACAGAATCCAGGATTGAGAGGTGTAGATAGAACTGCTCTGCAATAAGCAGGATCAGTGTGTTTGCTTGAGAGAGAGAGAGAGAAAGAGAGAGAGAGAGAGAGAGAGAGAGAGAGAGAGAGAGAGAGAGAAGAGCAACCAACACAGGCTGGCCCTCATGCAAGGGAAGAGGTTCAGGAGCAGGGGAACCCCTGGTTGGAGGAGAGGACTGGAGAGACTTGGGACAGCAGATCTCTCTGTTTGGACACCAACTCTCCCCTGCAAAATCTTTGATAAACTCAGCAGTACTTTTAGCACTTTTATGCAAGTAGATTAGTCAGGGAGAGGGAGTGAAAAGGAACTGAGGTTGTATATCCATCAATATTACATGGCAGAAACACAAAGAATTATTAATATATACAAAAGCATTAAACGTATGGGTTACAGTTGGAGCCACTGACATAAAAAGATAACCAATGTGTACTTTTTCAAAAACAACTTTATTGAGGTACAGTTTACATACCATAAAATTCACCATTTTAAGCATCCAATGCAATGATTACTAGTAAACTTGCCAAGTTGTAACTCTCACTGTAATCTAGAATTAGAACATTGCCATCATTCTAATAGGACCCATGATACCTATATACAATTAATCTCTATTCCCAGCCAGGTTCCTTGGCTCATACCTGTAATTCTAGCACTCTGGGAGCCCAAGAATGAGACCCCATCTCTACAAAAAATAGAAAAATTAGCTGGCAACAGTGGCATACACCTGTAGTCCCAGCTACTCAGGAGGCTGAGGCAGGAGGATCGCTTGAGCCCACAAGTTTGAGGCTGCAGTGAGCTGCGATGATGCCACTGTATTCTAGCTGGGGCGACAGAAAAAGACTCTGTCTCAAAAAAAAAAAAAAAAAATCCTTATTCCCAGCCCTAACTCTAGGCAACCACTAATCAACTTCCTGTCTCTACTGATTTGACTTTTTGAACATTTTGTACCAATGGAAAATGCAAATCACAACATGCTGTCTTTTGTGCAGGGTTTCTTTCACTTAGCTAATGTTTTTGAGGTTTGTCCCTGTTGCAGCATGTTTTAGAATTCATTCCCTTATATTGCTGAATAGTATTCCATTATGTGGATATACCACATTTTGCTTATCTATTCACCAGTTGATGGATATTTGGGTTGTTTCTGTTTTTGGCTATTATGGATAATGCTGCTATGGACATTTATTTACATGCATGTCTTTGTGTTGACATACTGACATATACTTTTACATGGGGAAATCTGTGGAATATCATCAATTCTAAGAGTTTTACATTTAACACCCTGGAAATCAGGATGTGCCTTACAATGGATGGTTTATGTATCAGTCAGAGTCCCAAAAGGTAACAAATAGCACAAATTAGGATGCTTTAAGGGTGGTTTAACAAGGGGACTAAATATAAAGGTAAAGGTCAGTTCAAGGAAGGAGTCAGTCATGTAGATAAGAGTCTGACACCTTGAGAAGAAAGTGCCCTTCTGCCTAGGAGCATATTCAGTGCAATGTACCCTTCAGGGACAAAGCTAGAGGAAGAAATTGTCCTTTCCCACTCCTTCTGTCTGATCTCCTACAAGCGTTCCCCATTGGCCAGAACCAACTGGAAGCCAGAGGGCAAGGAAGCCCATTGACATGATCCATACAATCCATCCTTCTAAGGCAGAGAGCAAGGTGGAGAACAGATATGGAAGGACAATGAGAATATGTATCTGGCACAGTGTGTCAACGCTAAATTGGCAAAGGTTTCTTCTTCAGTGATACACAAAGTAATGGTGCATTTTCAATAAAGCGCTTTAGATTTGATGACATGAGGTACAAGCCCAGTTTTGCAAAAATCATTATTAGTATGTCCCTATATGCATGAAATAAAATCTAGACCTATATACCTCATCTGCAAGGGGGGAAGTTTAAGGGGAAATTTACTTATCTACATTAAAATTTTCCAGGATGTTAGAATTTTCTACAGTGAGTGCATCCTATTACCAAGAAAGACCTGATCTTCATGGTTTCTGAATACCAAGCCTTGTTCTTTCTCTTCAAACTTCCTTTCATTCCTATTAACTCCTCTTTGTCCTTCCAAACCCTTTTCTCTAACTGACATAAAGCCTGGCCTTCTGCCTTACATTTAGAAAGTACTTTAATAAATATGTGTTGAATAAAGGAAAGATTTAACAAACAAGTAAATTAATAAATAAAAGTGAATCAAGGCTAGTGGTCTTATCATTGGCCCCACTAGTACCTATCTCTCTCCCTATCAAGGTACAAGGAAATTAAAGACCGCAAGAAAAATATTGATGATCAGAGAGGAAAATGAGGAGAATTTAAAAAGGAAAGACAATATTTCTAAAGCAAGAGAAAAATAACCAAGATGAATTGAATTTTGCTAAAGGAGGTTAAAAGTGAATGCTTAAGATTTTTTTTGTTTTGGTCTCTGAAAAGTGTCTATGCATCTTTACATCTGAGTCCAAAAAAAAGACCATAATATTTCTGATGAGCTCAAAAGAAGTTGTTATGATAAACATTTAGCATGGCAAAGAAAACTGTAAGTTCCGAAGTATAACAAAAAAAATATAAAGAACTGATGCAAGGGGAAGGGCATGCCTCTAATCCTCGCTCGGGCAAGGCAAAGACATAAAATGTAACCAAAATGTTTGTACCCTCATAATATCCTGAAATTAAAAAAAGAACCAATGCTCTTAAAAATACTATTTCCCAGTGGGGTGTGGTAGCTCACGCCTGTAGTCCTAGCACTCTGGGAGGCTAAGGCAGGAGGATTGCTTGAGGTCAGGAGTTCAAGACCAGCCTGAGCAAGAGCGAGACCCTATCCCTACTAAAAATAGCAAAAGTTAACTGGATGTGGTGGCACACACCTATAGTCTCAGCTATTCAGGAGGCTGAGGCAGGAAGATCCCTGAGCCCAGGAGTTTGAGGTTGCTGTGAGCTATCGTGATATCACTGCACTCTAGCAAGGGCAACAGAGTGAGATTATGTATCCAAAAAAAAGTACTGGCTCCCATGGAATTTTTCAAAATCTCTCTATCTTCTTTATCTACACTAAACCTTTACTAGAATTCAGTTTTGTTTAATTTATAATATTACACAATGCCAGAAAATGTCTTTTAAATTTTCTTGAAATGAACTGTGTGCTTATAACATTTTAATAAAATTTAAAAGGTGACACCTAAATTATTATTTTCTAATTTTAGTTCAGTGACATGATGCACCAAATAATCTTTTTGTGGACTAAACTGCATAGTTAAGAATAATTCATAACATCGTTTATATGGGTAAATGTATTCCAAGCTCTGAACAACCTTAGCTTACAAACTTTTAGAACCCAACTCATTCCTGTGTTAAGAACTGCCTGTACTGGTTTCGACCTGTGAACTCACCAACACTTTGGTCAGGGTTGTTAACAAAATAGCAAACTTGGCTCATTTAACTAACCCGTTCCACTTCTTCATTTGTCCATTCATTCACGCATGCACGCATACATGCATTCAGCAAATATTCATGAAGTGCCTACTTCAGCAGGGCGCTGGGCTAGAAGTGAGATGACAGGAACACAGGGTCAGGTAAGACATGGTCGTGCCAGGAGGAAACCTCTTAGTGGAGCAAATAAACCAACAATTCTAATACACTGGGAAACAGGAAGAAAAAAATATAAAGGAAAGACATTTCAGAAAGAGAGGTCAAGGTCTCAGATAGAAATATCTCAGTGTGGGCAGGAAATTGCAAGGACAGTATTCTGCAGAGTGCAGTGCAAGATGTGAATTGTCAAGAAAGGATGCTAGAGTTCTGATCATGAAAAAAATAGTAGGCCATTTTAAGGAAGACGGACCCTTTGATAGGTTTAAGCATTTAAATTAAATGTTCAGATATAGTTTGGTCAGCTAATTCTGATAACCAGATAGAATTTGGGTCAGCAAACTATACCCTGTGGGACTTTTGTATGACCCACAAGCTAAGAATGGTCTTTACATTCTAAATGGCTTTTAAAAATCAAAAGAAGAATCGTATTTTGTCATACATAAAAATTACATGAAATTCAAATTTGGGTGTCCATAAATAAAATTTTATTGGAACACATAAGTCACACTTGTCCGTTTGCATGGTGTCAATGGCTGCTATCGCAAAGGCAGAGTTGAGTTGTTACAACAGAGACCAGATGGTCTGCAAAGCCTATAATGTTTACCATCTGACCCTTTACGAGAAAAAGTTTGCTGACTTCTGGTAAAGAAGATGGATAAAAGAAGGAAACAATGATTTTTTTCACACACATGTCCCAATGCTGTCTAGAATATATTTGGCTTTGGCTTTTGTACATGTAACCATCTGATACATTTTCAGGAACTCACTAGGTCTAAGAATGGGAGACTCCTTGCATTCATTGGCAAGCAGAAGCTGAGAAGACACAGAAGATGAAAGTAACCAGTGAAAGCAAAAGGAGAAAGAAGAAAGGGTTGCATTCTGTCGAAACCAGTGCTTATTGGCAAGCAGAGTAAGAGAAGCCCACAAAGGAACTGAAGATGCAGAAAACCAGAGAGGTTAGAAATACCAAGACAGAAGGAAGTTGATGCCAAATGAGTCAAGTTTCAAGGAGTAAGTTATGACCATTTCAAAGACAGCAGCCACTGCTGTTGGTGCCCAAGATCCTCTCTATCTTTTTAATAACAGCACTCCAATTCTCCTCCTTCCCCACTCTCAGTGGAGTGATACGGATTTATAGGTCCAAAGATGGTCCTCGACTGGCTTCAGTCAATCCCCATAGTCCCATGCCCCTCACCAGAGTGACACAGATTGGTTCACGGACAGGCAGGACCCCAAGCAGAAACAATAGGCTACAAGGAGATATTTGCTGGAGATTCTGAGAAAAAGACACGTTCTCTTTCTTGCCTGGAAGTTTGGATATGAGGATGTGATGTCTGGAGCTGTTTCCAGACATAGTGTTAGAAGGGAAAGTCTAGAACTGGCGGGTCAAAAGGTGAGTGAGTAGTAATGGAGGAGTCTAAACATGAAGCCAAAACATGGATGTGGAGAGCATCCAGGCTCTGAGTGAATCATGTTAGACCCCGGATCAAGCCTCACCAAAGGCCAGCACCCACTTCAGGATTTTCAGTTACCTGAGCCAAGAATTCTCCATTATTGTTTAAGCTAGCTGGAGCTGGTTCAACAAGACAAGACAAAGAATCCTGGCTGACAGAGGGGATAAGCACAGAGATGGCAGGGATGGGTGGACATGTTAAATGTGGATGACTTCTCTTTTAAGAAATATGAAGGAAAAGGGAAAGTTTAGGCAGAACTCGAAGAAGGATCAGATGTGACCAAAAGAGGATTTTTTTTAGTTTATTTTTTGTTCATTGTTTGTTTATTCGCTTGCTTGTTTGTTGTAAGATGCAAGATACTTAAGCCTGATTTGGAAACTGACAAAAGGATCTAAGAGAGAGAAGAGTTGAACATATGGAAGGGAAAGTAGATAACTGGTACAAGATCCTTCCACTTTCAAATTATGGGAGCAAAGTCTATATGCTTTCTGGTCACTGGCCCTAAGGAAATCTACAACAGGACTGTCTGGAAAGGGAGTCTTAAAAGCAATCAAGGGGTATCGCAAATGAGTTTTATCTTCTATAATTTTACTGAAGATAAAAATGAGGTCAAATGTTTCATTCTGGAAATGAGGGTGCTCCAAAGACATTACTGAAAGATTGGCTTAAACAGGATCTCATTCACCAAATTTGAGTATACAAAGACTAGCTGGCATCTCCTAATCTTGAAAGAGGCCTATTTTCTACAAATAAAATTACTATTTCCAACTGAAAGTTATGATAATGTAAAACTCAGAATGCCTATTGGTAGAAAATGTAGGCATAGCTTTATGAACTGCTTAGGAAAATTCCAGGCAGCTATGTGCTGGGGATAGTTAAAGAAACCACCATACTCCCTGACCTTTGAGGTCACTGAAACAAGAGAATACTTTATAATCTCTCCCACAGCATGTTGCTGGGCTGGAAAAACCATGGGCCTCACACCTTAAATTCTCAGGTCTAATGAGGAGTCTGAATCATTCACAAATGAAATGATATATTGGTGGAAAATGCAGAATTGTGGTAACTGCTTGAATGAAGATCTTTGATAGATATGAACTCTGGGTCAATTTACCCAGGGCTGAACTGTTTAACTGTCTATTGAAATGCAACCTGTCAAATCTGGGTACAATTGAGAGATTAGCATAGTTTTCACATTTTAATGTTGATACTTGGCATATTGCACTGGGAGGAAGTGGGGGGGACTAAATCCATGATACTGACAAACAACAACTGCTTAACGCCCTTATTTGGACATTCACATCCACTGAAGCCAAATACATATTTTGTGGAGCCAGAGGGGCTGGAAGCTGACAAAGACAACTTGGCCTTTTCAAATTACAGAATCCCTAGACTCAGGAGCCCTAGAAGGTCAACATATTCACTCCTACCTCCAAGTCACTCTTCCCAATTTGTAAGGATATATGGAGGATAATCCATAACCTCTTTTGTAACCCAGCTCAAATTTATAGATCTAACCCCAAATCCCTTGCTCACACAGAGCAGCCACATGATAAATCTGCCCCCATGTCCCCTCACTCTGCAGAGGGGACGTGGCCTTGCTGACCCTATCTCAACGTAAATGTGCACACAAAATATGCACAACAGCCAGCAGGAGAAGAGGAGCTCTCTCTCCACGGAGGAATTTCCATCCTGCCAAGCTAAATAATCATCGGTAACTGGTGTTCCTCCCCTGAATGCAAAAAGGAACATTTGCAGGATTAAAATGTGCCTTTTTTTTTTTTTTTTGCCATCATGCCTTTACCTCAAAATGGGGTTTCAGAAGCAATTTAGAGACAGGCTACAAATCTGAGTGGATGCGTGATGATTTCTGTTTAAAGTTAATGAGAGCTAACATACCACAACATCCCTTACACATAGTAAGATCTTTACAGATATCACTGCGTTTAACCTTCACAGCAATGCTATGACATAAGCGTTACCTTTCTCACTATGCCTGCATCGCAGATGAGGAAATGGCAGGACAGAGGGGACACACAGGGGCCCAAGGTCACACAGGTCCTGAGTAGTAGAGGGGGATTCAGAGCGGGTAGCCTGGCCCAGGGCCCATGCCCCTAACCGTTACGCCACACTGCCTCCCAGCAGGGTACGAAGCAAGCAAGCAAATGGAATGGTTTTTTAAGATCACGTGTAGGTCACTGATTCTATGATTCCAACTTTGCTTTATCTGGCTAACGTAAAGTACTTCCACCTTGACGGCCACAGAAATACTCTATGTCTCTTGAGCAAAGCTGGGGGCAACGACAGTGTGCTTAAAACAGCACAGTTAGTGTGTGTGACCCAATAACCATTCTGCACACCGACAGCAAGGTTACTTCTCTTCCACTAACGTCACATCAGCCTCCTTGCCTGCCAAGAGCAGGCCTAAGCAGGCCTGCAGTTTTCATTTGAGTTCAGTCCCCTGGGAGAAAAACTTTTATTTGTCAAAAGCAGATTCTTGCCACACGTAAGTAACCTAAGAAACTAGCTGATTTCTTGAATATGGCTTCTTTATATGACTATAAGTACACAGTCCCCCAAGTTTTAAATGACTAAAGGAGAACTGATCATTAAGGGGCTGGGGCTTAGGGGACAGAGAGGATTTCTGTTTCAAATCTTGAGAGGCAATGGCCACGGACAAGTTCTGGTCTTCAACAGGCACGTCTGCCTGCAGCTCAGCCTGACGTCAATGCGAGTGGACTGAGCAAAGACCATGCCTCTGAACAGCTTCCAGAGAGTGGGCTTAAGAATATAAAGCCATACTAAGTTGCTCAACATGGTGTAGCATGAGTGTTTGGAAACAAGTGTGCTATTCTGCTCATGCTGGAGTGGACAGGATTGGAAGAGGCCCCTTCTACTCAGGGCCCTTTTGTGAGAGGTGATTATGCAATTTAACCACGTCCCCATGTTCTTTGTAAAGTGTGAATCAAATTGTCTGTCAGGGAATAGTATTTTTCCACACTCAGGGAGAGAATACTTAGAAAAACCCTGACGGCTTGCCAGTTTTTTAAAATTTTGACTCTGTGACAAGGGAACATGTCAACTTTTTGCCCAAAGCCCTAAGTCACTCTCTAAATGCCTGGAGATGGAACTTAGTGGGTGGCTGCTTCTTGGTGACACACACGTCCACCACCTTGCATGCCTTTCAGTAGAGGTGAATCTGTGTGTGGCTAGAAAGCCTCCACCTTCCATGATATTCCTTCCTATAACTCAGGCTGCTGGGAGGGGAAGAGGTCTGGGTCCCAACTTCTCTGATGATAAAACATAACTGAGGACACTTCTCATAACATACATTCATCTTTAGATAAATTATGTATCCATGCTACTGCCCATGCCAGAGGTTAGCGTAAAAAATACAAAGAGTGCCATTTTAAAAGATGACAAAAAAAAAAATAAAATTACAGAAGCTCTAAGATATTCCTCCTGCACTGAAATGGATGCTCAT
The DNA here is from genome assembly GCF_000956105.1 of Propithecus coquereli. NCBI lineage: Eukaryota > Metazoa > Chordata > Mammalia > Primates > Indriidae > Propithecus > Propithecus coquereli. The sequence goes on from NW_012149764.1 coordinate 2,465,558, forward strand.
GTTCCACTTTGGAGGCCCCTCATCTAACCGAAACCCTTCATTTTATAGATGAAGATGCTCAGTCAAAGAGGTAAAATTACATCCAATGGGAGTCACCAGATTCATCTAGACCCCCACACCCTAACCCATCAGTGCTCATTCCTGAAGGTTTTCCACAGGGACTTGTGCTATCTCCCTTCTGGGGCATTTGGAAGCACATGAAGTATCTGGGTTTGTCATAATGTCAGGGCATGTTACTGGCATTAATGGGTGTGGACCAGGAAGGCTAAACACCCTGCAGTGCACAGAACAGTCCTCCACACAAAGAACTCTCCTACTCCAGGTAGCAATAGAGCCCCTGTTCAGAGAAACTCTCTCAAGCTGGGCTTCCTTTTCCCAATAGAAACTTCCTCTGTGACATGTCTGTGTTATTCCCACTGCACCTGCCATCCTCTTGGATTCTCATAAATCACATTAATTCCATTTCACTTTTTCCTCCAACGTTAATCACAATACTTGTCAAAAAGAGGCTCATTGCTAGAGCCTTTGTAGAATTCCCATCGTTTTATTTTTTTCTCTGCTAGAGTTTCTTAACCTCAGTACCACTGACATTTGGGGCCAGATAATTCTTTGCTGTGGAGGCTGTTCTGTGCATTTCAGGATGTTTAGCAGCATCTCTGCCCACTATGCCGCAGAATCCAGTAGCTGCTATGACAATCCAAATATCCCAAAGCATTGCCAAAATCATCCCCCGTTGAGAACCACTGCTCCAGGCCAAGCCTGCAAAGAGGAAATCTGTGTGCAAGCATACAGGAGACAAGACATCCTATCACCTCATCCTTAACGTTTTCTATCAATATTAGTCTATGGCTTGACGTCAAGACAGGTTGCATAGTTCATGGAATGTAGGAATAATGTTTGTTCAGCTTGGTGTCCCCGGTGCTGGTATAATGCCTGGCATGTAGCAGGCATCCCATAAGTATTTACTGAATGAAAGAAGCCTTCTTCAGAACAATACATACCTTAGTTAACTCAAGCCTTAATAAATGAGCCTAATTCCAGTAACAGAAGCCCCAAAGGCCTTCTTGAGAAAACATCAGAAAGTACTTATCATGATAGCTTTGCAATATATAAAGGATTTGTGGTGTGGTTAATCATTCCATCTTTGAACAACCCAACCAGAAAGTAACCATCGGATTACCGCGCCTCTTCTTATCAGTGGAGTTCAGCATCCAATCGCCTTTCCTATTTTGTGGTGGCCTTAGTTTATCTTAACATCCCTCTTTATTATCTGGGAAAGCATTTGAATCGCCAATCTGAAAACAGGGCCGTACAGCAGGCTTTGAATTAGAATAGAATAGAATTTCAAATTTGGCCTGCTTAAATTCATATCCAGCAAGCTATTTATGACTGCTAAGCAGGGATTTTGTTTTTAAGAGCCAAATTTTGTGAGCTGCCCTGGGACTCTTTTCTGAGGTGGGGATTCTACAATCCAGAAAACTCAAGTCTTCAGTTTAAAAATAGGCAAGGCTCTCTGGGAAATGATAGAGCTGCAAAATACAGAAAAAAATATAATGCTTATCTTGCTAGTCCAAGGAAGCAGGGCAGCTGCAGGACCCCGTGGCTCTACACTTCGATACAGCCTCACTTCCCCGAGCCAGTCCCCTCATGGTCCCACCAGTAAGCCCCAGGCCTGCTCACCTCTGGGCCTTCTCTTGTGCTGTCCCCCCACCTGGAATGTCCCCCATTCTCCCTCTTCCAAGGTAAACCCTACACCCGCTTACCCTCCCCCTCATCTAGGAAGCTTCTCTGACAGCTCCGGCACCCGGAGGCTGTCCTCTGCTCAGAGTTGCTACCACGTTTACAAATTTAGAATCTGTGCCACACTCCTCTCCACTTAAGTAAAACCTGTCTTGCAGGGTTAGGCTGTGATTTCCTTATGGATTAAATTGTCTCTCCTCAACAAGGCTAAACTCTCTGAGCATCTGTGCCTCCCACGCCCTACCAGCATCTAGCTTGCTCCTGGCCACATGGTAAGTGCCCAATAAAAACTTGTTCATTGGGCTAGCCCAGATTGTGCTAAATGTATGAACCTGGGCTCTGTTCTTTATGTATATTTCCATGGATTCCATGTGATTTGTGCAAATTTAAGGTCCACTTGGCTCTATTCTAACAAAACCTACAAAATGAAATTCTCACTGGGATGGCTATAGACGTGGGTTTTCCAATAGGCTCCTAAGACACAGTATCTCTGAGGAGGTCCTAAATTCGTTCACACTCAGTGCAGAAAGAGAACCATCAAGCCCGACCACCATCTCCCCCACCCTGAACACATCTTGTTCTGTAAGGAAAGAGACATTGTGTTACTAACTGCCAGCCCACAACACGAGGCATTGGGACGAAAGAGTATATAGCCTTGGTTAAAGTTAGCCCTTAACAGCCAGGAACAGTGGTGTGAGCCTGTAGTCCCAGCTACTTAGAAGGCTGAGGCAGGAGGATCACATGAGCCCAGGGGTTCAATACCAGCCTAGGCAACACAGAGAGAGCCCATCTCTAAAAAAAAAAACAAAAACAGCCCTTAGAACAAGGTCACTCTGCATACAATGCTAGTAGAAATGTAAAATGATGCAGTAACTTCAAAAAACAGTTCAGTAGTTTCCTTAAAAGTTAAACATTTACGTTTACTTACCCAGAAATCCCACTCCTAGATATCTATTCAGAAAGAATGAAAGCATCTATCCAAGAAAGACTTGTATAAGTCTTTGTTTGTAGCAACATTATCATAAGAGCCAAAAAGTAGGAACAATCCCAAATGTCTACCAACTAATGAATGAATAAATAAAATGTGATATATCCATACAATGGAATATTATTTGATAATAAAAAGGAATGAAATACTGATATATGCTACAACATGGATAGACCTAAATGAAAGAAGCCAGACACAAACACCATAAATTGTAGATTGCATTTGTATGAAATGCCCAGAAAAGGCAAATCCATAGAGACAGAGAGTAGATTAGTGGTTGCCTGGGGCTGGGAGTGGGAAAGAGGATTAACTGTGAATATGCAAAGGAATCTTATTAGGGTGATGGATGTGTTCTAAAACCGGATCACGGTCATGGTTGCACAATTCGGTACTTACCTAAAGTCCCTAGATTGTACACTTTGAAGTGGGTAAACAGTATATGTATATTATATCTCAATTTTTAAACATTAAGTGTAAAAACAAATAACATGGGTCATGGATCTGCTTTCTTCAAAGACTGACTTTCATCTCTTTTTTCCCCCAGTAGTTGAGTTTTAGGGGCTTCCTCTAAGGTGCCACAGTGATAATCTGCTGCTTCATTTCAGAGCCACACTTGTGATTGATCACACCTTGGCAATGGAGATGGATCATGGAATGCATTCATTCGTTCATTCATTCATTCATTCATTCAAAGAAAAGATTTGCTGGGCTCTTTTTATGTGCCAGGCACTGTGCTGAGTACTTGGGATGAAACCAGAAACAAGGCAGATGTGGTCCCTTGCAGCCCCAGGGCTGAGGGTCACAGGCACATACCCAGGCAAAATAATGCAGAGCAATGTGCGCTACCATGGGAGAAGGGGTGCACAGGCACGCAGGTGAGGCCCCTCACTTTGATTTCAATATCAAGGACTCCTGAAAAAAACCAACTCTCAGCTGAGGTCTAAAGGGAAAGTATGGAAATAAGGATGAGGCAGGAGATGAGAACAGTTTTCCATGCAGAGGAAACGGCAGGTGCATAGGCCTAGAGGCTGGAGAGATGGGACTTGTGAGGAACTGAGGCTGCTCTATCTAAGTGGGTCACAGTGTGAGAGGGGAAGAGCAGAAGAGAAGTTTGGGGAAAGCAAACAGGGGACAGACCACAAAGAGCCTCATAGGCATAAGGAAGAGTCAGGGCTGTATCCTAAATGGCATGGGGAGGCAATGAAGTGTTGCTCAGCAAGTGAACACCATGATCAGATGTGGGGTTTGCTGGTGATGAATGGTAGGAGCCAAAGCAGGGCAGGAAGGCCCACTAGGAGGCCATTAGAGATTGTGGTCTGGGCTGGAGAAGAGGCAGAAGCTGCCATGGAAAAACTACCTCCCCTATGGCTTGTTCCTATACACTGTCCACCCACCCATACCCAGAATAAAATACCAGGACTCCTGTAGCTGACCAGATGAAGGCACCTCTCCTAGCCTTTTCTCCCCTCGCTATTTTCTTTGACTTAGACATTCTCCTTCCTGTGTCTCCTTTAGCCTGTCTAATCCCTATGTAACTTTATGTCTCCATTTAGACACCCTCCAAAAAGCATCCATACTCTAATCTGAGCTAGTAACCTTTCCTAGATGCTCCCTTTGAAACATGTACTTATTCTTTACAGAGCATATATTATATCCCTCCGCAATGAAAGTGTCTACATGTTCACCCATTTTATCACTAGAGGACTATCCAACAGAACTTTTGACAATAATAGAGAGGGTCGATATCTGCACTCTCCAATATGGTAGCCATTAGCTACATGTAGGCACTTAAAATGTGCCTAGGGTAACTAAGAAAATGAATGTTGGCCGGGCACGGTGGCTCACGCCTGTAATCCTAGCTCTCTGGGAGGCCGAGGTGGGTGGATTGTTTGAGCTCAGGAGTTCAAAACCAGCCTGAGCAAGAGCGAGACCCCATCTCTACTAAAATTAGGAAGAAATTAACTGGACAACTAAAAATATATAGAAAAAATTAGCCGGGCATGGTGGCGCATGTCTGTAGTCCCAGCTACTCGGGAGGCTGAGGCAGGAGGATCGCTTGAGCCCAGGAGTTTGAGGTTGCTGTGAGCTAGGCTGACACCACGGCACTCTAGCCCGGGCAACACAGTGAGACTCTGTCTCAAAAAAAAAAGAAAATGAATGTTTATTTTAGTTTAGTTTAGTCAATTTACATGTAAATTACATAGCCACATGTCCCTAGTGGCTACCATATTGAACAGTGTAGCAGCAGACATTATATTCCATAAGCATAGGTACTGTGTCTTGCTCATCACTTAAATTCTGTAGGTAAAAAAGCACTAGGCACATGAGAGAAACTTGATAAATACTTGTGAATGAATGACTAATATACACCAGCTCTAAGTGCCAATATTTTTTTCATTCATATATTCAACAAACGTTTATCAAGCATATACTATGTGCTCAGCATTATTCTAGATATCAGAATTACAGATCGAGTGCCCTACTTTTGTGGAGTTTATGCTTTAAACATGGAAGCAAAAAACACACAAAAACTAAACCAAAAAAAGCAATTTCAGAGAGAGATTCATGCTATAAAAAAATAATAAAGCAAGATAAGGAGATAGTGATGGAAAGAGTATGTGTGGTCTTAGTGACATTTCATCTCACTAATAGCCTTTGCCAGAGCCTCTGCTGTCCCAGCCTAGGTTGCATTCTACCACATATCAAACAAACTCATGATGAAAGTTAATGGAACAAACTTTAACAGAAAGTAGGATAATTGCTCAGAAATAAATTCTGCTCTCTGATCATCTTGTCATAAAAGCTTTCAAGTGCGCATTTTTGTGGAAAGGAGGCAGTGGCAAAATTGACCCATATTCTGTTTCAAAGCTATTAATGTGTCAAATGGTTAGCCCCAGCAGGCACAGAATTTCTGCAAACTTCAGGGAAAAAAACATCTTCTGAATTACTTAGTGTCACAACATGTGTCAGAACCAGCAGCCAATCAAAATCTCCATCTGTGGCATGTGTCTTCTGTTTTGCAATTAAATTCACCTCAAATTTACTGAGCATCTGCCTAAGTGCCAGGGCTGTGCTAAGCCCCAGGATAGAAACCCACCGGCATCTGCCCGCCAGCAGCTCCCACACCGAGAAGAACAAGAGAAACCACACGTAAAACACCAAAGACATCGAGGGCACAGCCGTGTGTATGACTTTCCGCTTTTTCGTTTTCATTTAGCTTCTTTAATGTTCTTTATCCCTGGTCATAAAATCTTCAAGGATGCTGTATTCATTCCTAAGACCAAGGTTATTTCATAACTTCCCATCCTGAATAAAATGAAATTTTCCTTAGCTACTCTGGGTTCTAACACCATTGAGCTTACAAACCGTATAGCTGGGAAACATGATAGAATATAAAATGCATTTTCTAAGGCTGGAAGAAAATGAGCTTTGTGAGGCTGGTCAATGGCATATAACTTACGCTAATCATTCATCCAAGAGGAGATTCACTGACAGGCTCACCTGGACTTCAAAAATACTTGCCCACCTCACCCGGCAAGTGAGACTAGATGGGACAGCACTCTGTACTTTGAAAAGTCCTTTATAGTCATTAAAATAAAAATGATGGCTCTGCCCTCACAGCATGAGTTGAATGGTGCACAGGTTCCAAAGAGCAGAGCAGAAAAGAGAGATTGGAAATGCAGTCTCATGAAGACAAGGATAAAACTTCTCTGAGATCATCTCCAGCCTCCTCCTTGGAGGAAAGGATTTAATATGCAAGCAAATAAATCTATGCGAAAACTCTCCAACCTCCCCTCTGAATGTCTCCAATTAGAACTTGTCAAGGTTTCCACATTCACAGTCATTGGCCATAGGTTTGCCTATGAGGGGACAGATAAGAGGAGAGTGAGTGTGTGTGTGTGTGTGTGTGTGCACATATAAATACATATGCATGTTATAAATACTATACTCACTTTCAGCTTGAGAGCAAGTTCACCTCTTCCGTTAATTATAATTGCAAGTTTTGTGGAGGATGACATATGGCCTATCATTTAGGGGGAAGAAAATAATCTGGCCTTTTCTTATTAAGAAAAGATCCCTGGATTTCCCAATGTTCTGCTTTCATTTTCCAAGTGTCCGTCAGAAAGTCTGGAGCTTCGCTATAATGCCAGCGCCTGGGTCTATGCCATGGAATTATCTTTCTATGATTCAATTTCTATGCAATGAATGTTCCCGTCATTAGCTTCCATTCCCAATACCTACTGAAAGCTGTAGACTCTGAAAATATGTCTGTATAATTTAACCACTTCAAAGTTTCCTCATAACATTTTGTTACTACAAAGTCATGTTCCAGCTTCAATGTTTGTCTTCTTCAATAGTATGACAATATTTGGTTGGTATTTGCCTGCCTTTAAAAGAAAGGCAAACTTAGTTGTTTTCAAAATTCTTTTCAAAAATGGTTCAAGCAATATAGGGATAGACATACAAGAATTTAAAAATCAAAAAGCTGGTTCTAATGAAATTATTAATTCAAATATAACTCTCAGTTTTGATGCTGGACTCCATGTTGCTTGGGGTGATGGTCCCATTATGGCCTTCCTAATGCTTGGGAAAATTATGTCCCCATAAATTGATTACATATGGTCAGAGACGATTGTTAGGGGAAAAAAAAGTCTTTGACTTTTCTTTCTATTTAAATAGGCAGATGCCAGGGCAGTTTTTCTTCCCTAGCTCTAAATTAATTCCATGCAAGAAGAAATGTGGGTTGAATTGGCAAATTCACCGGACTCACAGAACCCTAGCCAGGGTTCTGAGGAAGGCCAGAGAAAGCTGATGCTCAGCTGCCACTTACAACTTCATCGCGATGCACACCTGGTTGGTTTTTGTTTTTAATTCTATCCCAATATGCCCAGGCTTTCCACTGCACTCAAAGTCCAACGTAGCGTAGAACTCAAGTTTCAAAACTCCCCACACTTTCCTGGTAAGTTTATTCTTACTATAGCTGTAGATCTGTAAATATTCCTTCTCTACCTGAGGAGCAGGTGTCGGGGAGGGACTGTCACAATGAAAAAGGACTAAGCAGTCAAGGAATGTCATATGCATTATATTAAAAACCAAAACCCTCCTTTCTTGAATAAGCAAATTGGAACTGATCTGATTTGCACAGCAGCGGAGGAGAATGGAGACCCTCGACACATTAACGAGTGAGCATTCAAAGGGGAATGGAGCCACGTTAAGAGGGCCGCTGCTACCAGGAGCCGCGGTTCTGTAAAACACAAGAGTGAAGTGAACAAAAGAGAGGGTCATGTTTCCAAAGTTAACTCCAGTTTGCTTTGTCAGCCCCTTCTGTGATCTCTCCCGCTCCCAAGGATCAATTAAATGGGGTCTGGATACATGAAGTGGGGCACCAGGATGGCTGGTTCATGACCACAGCAGCGGTGAACCCGAAACCCTAGCAGCCAGAGAGGACTTTCATGCTTCAGAAGAGTGTGTGTCGGGAAGAATACAGTGCGTGGATGTGCACTCATTCCCTTGGCTCAGACCCCATGCCTGGTTGTAAGCCATTTGCCATAAAAGCAGAGTGGTATTTAAAAACAAAACAAAACAAAAAACAACTCATTCAGCCTTCCTCCTGAGGCTACTATCAGTATATTGCCTCTCACCCTAACTGTGGGCATACAAGTGACTCCTTCCAAACAGAGGGCAACATTGACAGAGATTTCTAAGAGTGAAAAACTTTAGGTGCATATCCTTATATACAGTGGACTGTCCACGCGTCTCCAAGTATCACCAGTCTGCGAAGAGATCAAGAAATGCCATTTGGTTTTAAGGCAGGCCACTTGCAGTACCCTCATCTCCCCACAGTTTCTCCATTGGAAGACATGCCTTATCTATATATTTTAGAGTGTTAAGCTCCATAAAAGCAAGGCTAATATGGTGTAATTTACCTGTCACAGGCCAGGCCCTGGTCCTACCCAGTGGCCCCTTAATAAGTAACCGTTGAGCAAAGATAATTCTTCATTTTCCGGTCACTTTCAGTTGGTATCCCAATCACAATTCAAACAAAATTAAAATAAACAAAGGGATTTCTGTGAAATTAAATTCTGCAGCAGCATGAAATAGTGTTTAATAAAACAACCAACAGACAATAATGGCCTCTTTAAAATGAAAGCAAGATGAGGACTTACAAACATATGGGACTTATTTAGCATCTGCTATGAGATTGAGAAGCTCATCAAAATGGACTTTTCCTACTCCCTCTGCCTCCATTAAGATTTACTTGGATTCTGCTCTAACAGAGATGGCATAATACATCCAAAGTAGATCTCTTGATTTCTAGGCCCAATCCTGTTACTCCACACCCATCCACCCAGTCAGTTGCTCTAGGTGAGAAGCCACACATCATCCTTAATGTGTCTCTTCTCTTCCACTACCACGTTGTATCAATCAGCAAGTCTCTGATGCTATTTCCCAAATCTATCCCCAATCCATCTACTTCTCCCCACCTCCACCACCATGGTCTAATAACCACCATGGTCTAATAACCCAGAGATGCCAGGTAGAATTTTCTGCAATGATGGACACGTTCTATATGGACTGTCCAGTATGGCAGATACCACCCAATGTTTCTGCTGACCACCTGAGATGTGGCTAGTGCAATTGAGAAAAAATTGATTTTTTAATGTTAATTAATTTTGAATTAAATTTAAACAACCACATATGGCTAGCGGCTACCACACTGGACAGCCCAGTCTCAATCATCATCATCTTTCTCCTTTGGGAGCCCTTTTGCCTCCCAAAATCCAACTGATCTTTTAAAAATGTAAATCACAGCATAGCAGCCCACCCCTCCCCGACCCGCAAACACTCTCATTTCTTTATTTTCCGCATAGCACCCATAACTCTCTGCAATGGTCTTTTTTCTTTATTATCTTTCTCCTCTTCTAGATAGTGAGCTCCATGACAGCCAACTGGGGGCATCACTGTATCCCCATTATCTCCAACACTGCCTGGCATATAAGTAGGAGCTCAATAAATAACTGCTGAATGAATAAATCAATGAATTTGTAACAGAAAGCAATGGATTGATTTACCACAATCCTCCACTAATGGAGGTGATTAGTGAATCCTCCGCTAATACAGCCAAATGCTTTGAGCTTCTGAACCTGACACACCAGTGGGTTGTCCTGGGACATCTATTTCCTCTTCCAGGGTCTCCCTTGTGACCAATGACACAAATCTGACACAGAGACCTGGCCAACATCAGGCACATAGACTAGAGACACAAGATTTAGGTCTTCAAACTATCTTAGCAGCTTAGGAGTGCCCTGTTCTAGCCTAGAGCTTTCAAAAGAATGTGTCCCTACTGGGTGACAGGTGTAACAAGACAAAGGTAACCTTAGACACCCACAGCCCCAGGCCTATTGACTGCATCCTCTACAAATCACATCCATTTAACTGTGTGTGGTATACAAATATCACCATTTTCTATGCATGTCAGAAGAGCATACAAAAAGGGTTGAGAAGCACTACTGAGCCACTGAGCCTACTCCTCAATAAATGTGACCAAACCCAGAAATCTCAAACTATCATTCGAATATTTAGAAATCAGTCACATCTCTCTTCTCCTTAGTGAACAGGGAGAAAGATAAAGTACCACCAGGTACTAATTTGACATTAGTTAAAGCGATTACTATTTTGAGCATCTTTCAATGAAAAAAAAAAACATAAATAACTTTTTTAAAAACCCACAAATAGTGCAGCTGAGCTAGGAGGAAGTGGGGGACCTTGGCTGGTATAGTGAGCATGTGCCACAGACCCAAGTGGGCAAAGCAGGGGTGGGGACTTTCAAGCTGCTATATTTTCCTAGTTCTCCCTGCTGACAGAGCCTAGAAACAATGATACCTCAGTAGCAATAAGCACATCCAGCACCCGGATCCTGGTTTCTAAATGCCACTCTCCACTGAAAGGAACCAAGGCTCTTTGCAGAAATGGCTGATTCCAGGGCTGGGGCAAGAAAGTAGTAGATAAATGTAGAACATCTTGCTGTACCAGAAAGTAAGGAACTGCTCAAAAAATGATAGGGACATTTCTAAAGGACTCAGGAGGCAACTCGAAAGGGCTCCCATTGACTAAATCCAGGACATTTGAACATCAAAATAAATACCGATAGGAATGGTTTATAATGCACTGAAGTAAAAATAAAAATCCATGACATACTATATAAATAAGTAAATAATCTTTTTTTACTTTGTAATAATAAAACTAATAAATTTAGAAGAAATGATGGAGTTAAAAAATAATCAGTATAACTGATTAATCTGATAAATAATCAGTAAAAGCAGAGGACAAACATTTGATAAGCAACAGGATATTTAAATAATCTCAAAATAGCTTCACATCAGAAATGTATTAATCACTTATAAATTCACGGGTGCAAAATATTTATTAATTAACATTACAGTGAAGAAACCTGGCACACACTATCTTAACCAAGGGACAGAAGTTAACAGCACCAGCATTGGACAAATCGATGCCTCTGGATGTGAAGCACTGAGAAAATACATATATCTGTGGTCTTCCTGCCCAAAGTATAGAGCCAGGGCCTCATTGCGAAGTAAAGTGAAAAGCATTCTTCAAAAATTCTAAGTCAAGCTGGGCGCGGTGGCACACACACCTGTAGTCCCAGCTACTTGAGGGGCTGAGGTGGCAGAATCCCTTGAGCTCCAGAGTTTGAGGCCAGCCTGGGCAAAATTAGTGAGACCTCTATCTCAAAAACAAACAAACAAACCGAAAAGCTAAGTCATCAAAGTAAAAAAAAAAAATAAAGAAGACTGAGGAACTATTCCTGATTAAAGGAAACTAAAGAAACATGACAGCAACAGTGTGTGACTCTGGGTTGGATCTTCCAGCAAAAAGGGAAGAAGAAAATGGATTTCTTTTTTTCTTTGCTTTTTTCTTTTTCTAGGAAATATACACTGAAGTATTTTGAGATTTTAGGACAACATGTCTACAACTTACTTTCAAATGATTCAGAAAAAATACATATATAGGTCAAAACTCTTGACATTTTTGAAGAGCAGAGAGAGAAAATGATAAGATAAAATTGAGGTAGAATGTTAAAATTCTGGGAATCTGGGTGAAGGGCGTATACGGGAATTCTTTATATTCTTCTTACAACTTTTATGTAAGTCCAAAATTATTTAAAAATAAAAAAGTTAAGCAAAAATATATGGGTAACAATGAAAAGGGAAAGAAATAAATTATTTTTTATTTGGCATTTTCTTGGAAACTTCAAGCATGTGCAAAACACATGTATAATACAGGGTTAGTGAATTAGCTGGAAAATATTTTTCTCCCATTCTCCTTAGATGAATGGAAATATAAAGAACAATTAGTGGGGCAAGAGACTTTGAAATTTCTTTAGATTTAATTCAGATACCTAACCTGATTTTTTTTCATAACCATCGTTTAATATCAAAGAATGTCTGAATAAAGAACTAGTGGCACATGGAATGGGAAATCCAATCCTTGCCTGTGGTTACCAAGTGATTACACCATAAGAGAAGGGGGCAAAGATAACATATGGAAATAGCAGGGGCAAAATGGAGGAAAGCACTGTGTACCTCTCATAAAAGGAAGAAGAGGCCGAAGCAAATGTGATGAGAGGAATCGGACAATCTGAAAAGGCAGCATCATCTGTCCTTGCACAAGAGGAAGTCCCAGTGCTGGGAACCACCTCTTAAGAGCTATTGAAAGGACCCCAGAGGTCACCCATGCATATTCGCCACCATAGAGAGGAGGAAAGGGAATTGAAAACCAGAACCCGGCCACGGCTCGTCTCCAGTTCAAGACAACAACCCAGAGCTCCTGCCTCTCAGGCCACCATAGCTCCATTTTCTATGCAAAACAGTATTAATACTTTTGGGACAAAGGTGACCATCTGCATGGCAAACCCAAGAAGACTTCATGCCACTTATTCAGGAGTCTCGGCTCCATGCTATATATGGCTCTGCAAAGTGTTTTGGGATCCAATCAGCTACTCATGGACAGGCCAAAAAGGGATGGGGGAAGAAGTTACTTTGGCTCTTGAGTTGGAGTTCTGCCACAGGTCCCAGAGGAGCCCCCAGATGTCTCTGATTTTGCCCATGCATGCTGCCAGTGCCACCTCTAGGCTCCTCTCCCTTTCTCCCTTTTCTCCATCCAGCATCAGTGAGATGCTGTGTGCCATCACTTTGCAAGCTCTAAGTCCCGTACAGACATAAGCCATTAAGGACCACAGCTTCTTGTCCACACACTACAGCAGAGTATACCTTCCTCCTTGTCTTCTCCTGTTGCAATCTCCAAACAAAACACTATTCTGTCTCACGCATCCTCCAACTACCCACTTATTTAAAAGATAACTTCTCTCAGCACAAGATTCCTCATGACTCAGGTTCTTCCAGGAAGCCTTACAATGACTCATCTTAGTTCCTGCGAAATGGACATGCAGAAATTAGATGCTTAGCATGGGCCCACCCTATATCCCTTTGTGTTTACCTGTCCCTTTCTTCTGTGAATCACTTAACACTCACCACCTACAACATACACAGACCCAGCCAAGGCTTTGCTTAACCCCATAGCGCTGGAGCTTGCCAAATGTTTCAAGTCACAGTGTTTCTATCTAATGTTAAGTGCACACACAGACCACTAATTCAGCAGGCAAGTTTTTGGATGTGAAGGTCAAAGAACAGTGCTACTTTCAAGGAAAGAATAAAAGCATCCTCCAGACCAGGTCTGGGCAGCACCAAGTCCAGGAGAATGCATTATACTTTAACTATGGGCTAGCAATTTGAGTTTAAAAATGTGGTATATGTTTTGTATCTTAACAAATGGGCTTAGCGAGTGCATCTGTTTGAGATAAAAGACATCAAATTCATTTTGCTGTCAGTAAGATTAAAAAGATGCAGCGTTCCATTTCTTGGGCCAACATGTTCATTCACAAGGCTATACTGAGCAGAAGAGGAATAACGGATCATGCCTCTGTTCTGTTTATCTCAGTAGGTTTACTCCTTTAACTCTTATTCCTTAGGGTATTAGGGGAAAAAAAATAACACTCCTTCTTAGGTAAGCTGGGATCTTGCCAGGAAAGAGAGAGATCACTTTTTGAGTACTTACATCTCCCACGTAAATGTCTGCTTGTGAAGGTACACTTCACGAGCAGAAACCTTTTGATATTTATGAATTTTCTGTGAGATAATCTCATCCAAATTTGTTTTTTTTTTTTTTTTTTTTTGAGACAGAGTCTCATTCTCTTGCCTGGGCTAGAGTGCCGTGGCATCAGCCTAGCTCACAGGAACCTCAAACTCCTGGGCTTAAGTGATCCTCCTGCCTCAGTCTCCCGAGTAGCTGGGACTACAGGTATGCGCCACCATGCCTGGCTAATTTTTTCTATTTTTAGTTGTTTGGCTAATTTCTATTTGTAGTAGAGACAGGGTCTCGCTCTTGCTGAGACTGGTCTCGAACTCCTGAGCTCAAGCAATCCTCCCGCCTCGGCCTCCCAGAGAGCTAGGATTACAGGCGTGAGCCACCGTGCCCGGCCTCATCCAAATTTTTAATTTTACAAATTAGGAAATGAAAAGACAGCTGGAAAAAGGAATTTCACATCTGCACTGCCTCTCCTTCCTCTCCACATAGCTCAAAGACTCGAGGTTTAGTTCTCTCCTGTGTCACTTTGGACAAGTTACTTAATCTGGTGGGTGAGAAGGATACACAACTTATCATCACTCATGCTATTTACCTTCTACGATTCACTACCCCTAGGTTAAAAGTCCCTATACAGAGCCAAGTTTCTCTGACATGTCTCAAGCCCACTGCCTGATCCCTTTTGGAGACCCATCCCGATTTTCCCCAGAACCTGAGCCCCCTGTTTATTCTCAGGGTTGATCTAAGTTCCTTGATGAAAGAAGTTTTTTTTAATCAGCCTCTAAAACACCACAGGAACCTCTTCAACAACCATGACACACATTAGAAATCACTTCCTGTGAATGTGAGCAAACAAGCTTGCTATGGAAGCTAACCCAAAATTCCCTTAGGCTTCTGGCCAATATTTTTAAATTCCATCTATGTTTCAAAATTAAGGTTTGGGGTTTTTTTATTTGCTTAAAATATTGGTGTTTTTCTACATTTTCTGGTTACGAGTACTAAGGATACTTTATGAAAAGGGGGCATCACAGCCAGTATAATTACAAATGTTGGAAATTTTACATATGAAGACCTGTTCTCTACAAATTTCGGATCCAATCTTGCAGGCTTATTGGTAGCTTCTACAGTGAAAACAAAACAAACAAACAAACAATATGGGAAAATGCCATCAGATTCAATAGCTTCTACACTTCTACAACAAACATCCAGGAAGGAAAAAAAAAAAAAACCCACCACAGTAAACTGTTAAAGTCACAATCAGAAACACGTTGCAAGTGCCAAACGGTATTTACACGGAGACAAGGAAAGCTCCTGTGATCACGCACAATGGGCTCAAAGCAAACTATGCGCTTTCACGTGGAGTCCCTTGTGCTCTGATACAAACCCACAACATAACCTTGAGCTTTCACTCAACTCCCTCAGGCCTCAGTTCTCTAAGCCATAAAACAAAGGGATGGACCAAGGTGCTCTCAAAAATTATTTCAGGTCTTAACATATATTTAAATGTGATTATAAACAAGTAAATAAAAGCGTGTTAACTGAATTTTTCACTCATTTTTCATCTGGCTATCACACCACTAACAGCTTCAAAAAGGGTATGAATGTTCACCATTGACATGTTTTGTAGGATGTTGTTCATCACACACTGGCCTCTTTATGAGGACTGTCTTGGAAAGTCACTGTCTCGTGTCTCATTAGTAGGAATAGCCCTGCTTCACTATTGAACCTTACCGACAGGCACCATGATTCACACAGCTGATTGTTTTCTCATTGCACTGGCTACAGAAAAACCCAGAACCAAGTCTCTGACTCACCTCTAGCAAATGGAACAGCCCCTAATGGGATGCATTTGGAGTCCTAACTTCACCCTTTGTCTCATCCCACTTTCCCTTCTCCCATTCCCTCACTTACCTGTTTTTCATCTTTTTCTCTTGTTTCTATCTTTGAAAACTGCTTGTAACCTTTTTCGAAACAAAGGAAGTGTTTCAAGCTATTTTCATTTACTGACATCAATGTTGAACAGCCAAATCGTTCCTTTAGTGACTTGCATTTTTCAAACACTGTCACCATACCAACACCTAAAAGCATCTGAGCACCCATCTAATATTCTGGTATACACAATTCTGTGCCAAGATTTAGATCACAGCTGTCACAGTGAGTATCATTATCAATACTACAATTTTTAAACTGCAATATTATACTATTTACATAGATCTTCATAGTATTCTTCCAGCAAGTCTTCACATTTGTTATCTCATTTGATTTCCTCCACAATCATAAGAGATAGTTACGGCGGGAATTATTACGACTGTCTTCATTGCTAGAGATGAGGAAAATGAGCTCAGAGAGGCTAAGCAGCTTCCTCACATACACAAAGTTGATAAGTTAATAAGACAAGACCTGTTGTTTTTTCCTACAAGTCTAGCATTTTTCCCCTAACTACAAAAGGTTGTCTCTCATGGACTTTACTCTGAAATTTTGGCCTAAAATCTATGACTCAAGTGTTTTATTTAGTTGACTTTCTAAGTAGTATCAGCCTGCTAGTGAAAATTATATCAATTACTCTTTGGTAATGGAACCTCTGCATGATGGGAACTAGACAGCCAAGACTCTGGAAAATTTTTTAACCATTAGAAAATGCATGAGTAATTTATTTCCTCCATTGGAATTCAGTGATGGCATTAAGAAAACTCATTCCTGCAACCTACTAAGGAACATTAATGCTTTAATGTGGTCTGCTAAAGTAGTCACATGGAGTAAAACTGCCTCTTGAGTCACTAGAACTAGTAAAGCCGTTTAGTAGTAGAAGATGAAATTTAGACAAGACGGGCTAAAGAGAAGAGCTAACTAATTACATCTTAATGATGAGCTCACAGTACTTTAACCACATCTAAGGGAAAGAATCATGAAGTTCAAATCATATTAATTTCCATGTCATTGACATTGCTAATGTGTAAGAGGGTGAAATGTTGACAACTTGAACTCTTGAGACCTTGAATAAACCAGAGTCTATTCATCCTACGAGTCATGAATTTGAGAAGTAAGGGGAAGACTGCATATGCAATTTCTCTGAGTTTTCATTTCTTCAGGGAAAATGAGGAAGGAGAAGGTCAAAGCAACCCACAACATTTTCTAACTCAACACTCTATGACTGCAAGAACACTTATTAGCGCCACCTACCTGAAAAATTATCACTTTAACATTGGCCAGAATTTTAAGGTATATTTATGAACTGTGTGGGTAATAGGTAATGTTCCAGCACATTTAAATCATTATTCAGGCATCTGACTATATTCCTTTAATCAACTTCAAACATATACTGGTTTGAATTACTAATTCCTGCCAATGAGACAGTGTATTCATTATAAGTGTCTCTTCTCAACAGATTATGTAATGGATACTCAAGTTAATCCTGCTTTCCAATGGCTGACAATAAGAATATACAGACGTATGATGGTCTCTTACTTGGTTAATTATTTTTTCTTATTTACATACAGCCTGCAATATTCCCAACTAATCTATAAAACTCCATGAAGATAGGTCCATATACATCTTTTTAACAATCTTATACCAAGTGTTTGGCATGTAGTCATTACAATAAATATATGTTGTATAAATGAAGAAATTGCTAATAGAGACCACTTAGGAAACTCAAACAGAGAAATATCAGCTCTTCCCTAGAGAAGATTAAAGTGTGCTGTGCCTTGGCTGAAACTCTGCATGGCAGAAACAACATGGCTATGCCTAAAGGGGTGTGAATGGTAAGAAAGAACTAAGCGGGAGTCAAGATAAGAAAATTATATGGCTTCCTGCTTCTTTCTGAACTAGAACTTTATAGCATTGCTTCAAAGTTTGGAGATAGCAAGGTATGAAGAGAAGAGCCAAGTTTCCTTAGTCTGGCTACTTCTTATCTATGTGACCTTAGGCTAGTTACTTAATTCTTCTGAATCATGGTTTCCTCTACTGGACAATGAGTTAGGAGTAATAGTATTTACCACACAGAGTTGTTGATGAGGACTAAAAAGACAATGGTTGCAAAATGTCTGGTTTTATTCCACATCTTCAATAACTGGTGGCTATTATTATCAATTATTTTTAAATAAATTCCTAGAGAATCAACCCATCCTCCAGTTGTAAAGGGAATCAGAATTATTCATTCTTAAAAGGTGCACAGCTGATCTTGGCCACACAGAAATGAAATGTGGTGAAAATAAGCAGTAGGAGAATCCTTGGAAGAAAAACAAAAGTGCTGGCATGGAAATAGGAAGCCTAGTGTGGGGAGGGGCCCATAGAGGGAGAAACAGCAGTTCTGCCCCTTTGCTTTGCTGATGGGGAGTGGAGCCAAAGAAGGCACTGCAACCTCACTGGGGTCTTTCTCTGCAGTGACTGGTAACCTCACCAAGCACCCTTATTTTTCTCTTCCTTCCTCTGTTGGGTATTCCTCTCTGGGGCAGATGATCTAGAAAAACAGGGCAGAATTTGCCAGACTCTCAAAGATGGTTCTGGGTCATGTTACGTTACAACAAAAAAACAAGTAATGGTCTTGAGTGAAAAATTAGGAAGAGCTATTAAAGGTCTTAAAGCAGGATTTATGGAAAAGGCAGTGACTCCAGGACTGTACTGTCCTCTTTGGTATGGAGTGCTGTCCTAACATAGTGGCAAAATGTGGGACATACCAGTTAGAAGCTTTGGGCACAAAGAATATTCATAATTCCAAACATATGCTCTGGTGTTTCTGTGTGAGTATCTTACTACCGACTGAAAGAGTGACTTGAATACCTTAAGAAGCCAGTAACTCTAAGAGCCCAGTAGTACTTTATGTAGGACAAAGGAAGATTTGAGGAACTGTGGAATTTATAAGGTCTGGGCATAAAGATACACAGCAGGCCTATCTGGGGCTTCTGTAAGATCAAAGGTTCTACAAAGACAGAAACTTAACAGTATCATCATGGAGTGAAACCAAGGCATGAAGCCAGGTAAAGCCAA
Organism: Propithecus coquereli; assembly: GCF_000956105.1. Lineage (NCBI taxonomy): Eukaryota > Metazoa > Chordata > Mammalia > Primates > Indriidae > Propithecus > Propithecus coquereli. Next base: position 2,484,435 of record NW_012149764.1, read on the forward strand.
GGAGCTCAGAAGTCCCTGCAGGAAGAAAAAGCAAGGGAGAAGCCATGCTGATTCAGTTAAAAACCCCCGCCTCTAAGGGCCATAGAACCTCCCTTCACTTCTTCACTTCCAAGGTCTGTCCATGGACCCAAGAGAAGAGGGTGGTGACATCAGCCTGTGCTTTTGCCAGACCTATTTGGGATCACATAGTCTGTAGGAATCAGTACATGTTTAACTGAGAAAACCTTGTTGAGGACCACTGTATCAATTTTCTATCCTCAAGTCAGGAGAACTATTCTCCCAATACTTGCAAGAACAAAAGGGGAGTGGCCAGGAGAATCACACAGTTATAAAGGGATCAAAGCCTTGTATTGTTGGGAAACAGAAATAAAAGCATTTTTTGAAAGACAACAGAGTGAATTAGAAATTGGTGAAGCATAGTCTAAGGTGGTAATAAGAAGAAAAGAAGGGAACTGTGCTCTCTGGAGAATAATGATGAATTTTATTTTAAAATGCTGTGTTCTAATGCTGATGGGACCCCTAGGCACAACAGACAGGGGAAGGGAGGGGCTTGAACAGAGATGGAGAACTGTCAGTGCGAACGTGACAGCTTGAGCTCTGAGAGGACATAACTCCCCAGTGCCATGAGACATTCTCATGGTGTGGCCAAGACCAAATTTCCACCAAAATAAATCTCAAAAGATTCACCTGCAAAGATCTGTTTTGTATATAAAATCATCTTCACAATTAGTTGAATCTAATGTGTTATCTAAATGTCTGGTCTCACTAGACAACCACTACAAACACAGGCCAGAGTGAGGGAAGAAAGACAGCATCGTATTACAGGTACCTTTCTACAAAGTGCTTCCTAATCCTCTGTGTATGCATGCGTGCGTGTGCAAGCCTCCGGGCTTTCAGGTAAACACATCTTTGCTCTTAACAATCTGTGAACACAACGATATGAAATGAAAAATGATCAAAATGATGATGCTTCCCATCTACATACAGCCCAAATACAGAAATTGCTGGTGCCACCTATTGTTGAAAACACAGAACTGAAGAGGCAGCTTGTGAGCCGACTTGCACGCAGCTAAAACTCGGCTCTGTCATCTTCTTCCACATGAAGTGGAAAACCTACCCACCAGGAGAGCCGAATCCAGAGAGTCCACTCTACTTTAAAATAAAACAAACGTGATGGACTTTAACATTTCCTACATAATCCTTTGGTGAGTACAACAAGGTTCTAGCAATAGTTAACTGTTTTAATGTAAAAAAAAAAAATCACGAGGCAGTTTTGTATATATCCATAGAGAATAAAATTTATTAGGTGTGAAATACAAGATTCATTACAGTGTGCATGACATGCTACCACTTATGAAAAAAGGGAATCTAAATGCACAGACCATCTCAAGAAAAATACACAAGAAAACAACGTTAGCTACCTCTGAGGACGAGGGCTGAAGGAATGGCTCGACTTAGAGACTCGCTACCACTAAACATATTTTTACTTTGTGTAAAAACTTTACTGTGTACACGTATTTTCAAAATATTCTAAGAATATTTTTAAAACATAAATAATAATTTTGAAAACAATAGTTGATATTAAACTATTATACATAAAGAATTTCAAGTTATTTAACTTTGGTTGGTTATCACAACCAGTTACCAGAGTTCAGGACCTGAGCCCTAGGGCATAACCTGCTTAAGTGACAGGCGAGTTATAGGGGGTCTTTAACAGATTTTAAAGGAGAATTGGAGAATTTGCCTACAGCACAATGTTACCCTTAAACCTAACGTACTCAGGGTACCTTTTAAAGTGCCCTGAAGTATGGATATTTTCTGGTTCTGTGGATTTATAAAGATGTGAAAAAAATAAAATATTTCCAGTTTCATTAACATTTGCTCTTTTAAAAGGTTTGCTATAAAGAAAGTTTTTATTACAGTATTATTTCTTATTTAAAAGAAGGAGAACCCTAACAACTCGTGAAATTTTTTCAGCTATTTTATAACAACACACATGAAAGCTAAGTGGAAGTTTATACTTGAGTACACATCATATCAAATGTCACATCTCCTGAAAATTGGTTCTTAAGAATAATTTCTATAAACTTACTTATTTCTTAATATTATCCTCCCCAACTTGAGATAACACTGACATTTACACTGAAGGTAGAGCTCTGAAATTTATTCTGAGCATTGCCCAATCAAGGTAACACTAGGAAGAAAGTAAATCCCTTAATTTCTGAAGCAATTCTGCAAGACAAGGAGGAAAGGACAGGAGACAGCTGTACAATAGTACCTCGGCATTCCTGGGGAAAGGACTTTAAAGACATTTGACAGGCAAAGTGAAAATGGGAGGGGTCAGGTCAAGTCAGTCCTGTAAATTCAAGCTCTGAAACAGTCCCTCTGATCCAAACGCAGATTTTACATTTTAAAATTTAATTTTAAAAAGAGAAAATCAGTAAGTATCATCAGCCGTGAAGGCACTCTCCATTGACCAGAAAAAAACAAAACAAAACCAGAAACAAAATGGGGCTGAAGTCAAAGAAATGAAAGACTGCAATCCAGAAGCAGGCAGGGCAGCAGAACACTGGACTTCTGAGAGGTGCGAGAACCCAAAGTGCTAGATGAGTGGGAGTCCAGTTAACTCCCTGAAGCCAAGGACTGAGGCAGGGCTCACGCCCTTCTCTGCAAACACCCACACATTTATAAAAGGAAGCTGTACAAAACAATCCTACTATCTGGGGCTTCGGGCCTATCAGCAGCTGTGGCCCTAGAGAAGAAAGGAAGAAAGAAATCTTAAGAATTGAGTCAGGCTGCCTGCTTGCTCCACGAATCCGTAATATTTCCCAAGTCATCACAGAGCAGGGAAACATTAAACACCATTATAATACCTAATTATGGGCCTGGGAAACCAGGTGAAAGTAACTGTAAAACCACAGTTTTACAGTTTTACAAACCAAAGTAAAATTGAACTAGAAAAGTTCAACAGATGAGTTAAAATCTATATGTGACACCTTCAAAAAGAAAAGTGAATTAGAGGATAATGCTAAGGAGGCATTATCTTACTTTACCTAGAAGGAAGCACAAAGGGGAAAGACTCCTCTTCAAAATTAAGGGTCAATTAAGAGATTTGGAAGACAAACTGGCAGGCTCTGAGATATACATATATATATATAATAACAATTTCATAAAAAAACAAAGAATGGAGGGAATTATTAATACAAAGATGGAATATTTGGAGAGAACTTCCAGAACTGGAGAAAGAAATAAGTACTCAGATTGAAAGCACGAGCAGGATAAAGATAAATCCACATCTAGATCCATTGTGATGAAACAGAAGACATCAGAATAAAGCAAAACTATTTAATACACAAATGATTAGCAGACTTCTTAAAAGTAAACATCAAGGCCAAAAATGGTAAAATCTTCAAAGTTCTGAGGAAAATACCTGTCAACACGAATTTTATGCCCAAATAGAGTATCACTCCATCATTAAGGCAAAATAAAGACATTTTTCAGATATTCAAAGATCAAGATTTTTTACCACTCACAGACTCTCATAGAAAGTACTAGTAAATGGCTGGGTGCGGTGGCTCACGCCTATAATCCTAGAACTCTGAGAGGCCGAGGCAGGAAGATTGCTTGAGCCAGGATTTGAGGTTGCTGTGAGCTATGCTGACACCACAGCACTCTAGCCCGGGCAAAAGAGTGAGACCCTGTCTCAGAAAAAAAAAAAAAAAAAAAGTACTAGTAAATGATTCTACCCCCATGCGAAATACTATTAACGGAGGTACTTCAAGTGAATCTAATGGAAGGTCTGCGACAAAGCTGATCAGGGCCCTACTGTTGTCATCCTGTTCCTGTTGAAGACTTTCCCTCTGCTCTACAATAGGCAGTTTGCCCAAACAATACTTTTTCTGAGTTACCAGAAATCAAGAGAAACAAATTTTCTAAAATCTTTCTTAAAAGATGAAGGGGAAGAAAAAGAATACAAATGTATTTATTACCACCAAACTGTACACTTAAAAATGGTGATGGTAGTAAATTATATTTTACCTCAACAAAAATTAATTACCTCATTAATTCAATTAAGAAAATAAAAAGTATTATTTGTATGAATTTAACTTGCTATTTTACAACTCAAAAGATTATTTTTAAAAATGAAACAAAGGATCCCACCTTTAATATACTACACTTCCTCAGATTCCTATCCTCACTTTGCCATTTACTGGCCGTGTGACTTCAAGCAATATGATAACTTCTCTGAATTCCCATGTCCTACTGAAAATATAGATAATAATCTCTAACTTATTGGTTTGTTTTGAAGTCAATGTATTAATAGAAGAAATTTTCTAAACATTATAGAAGGACTAACAACAGGAAGACTACGATCAAAAATAGTAGTTATTATTATCAATAGAAGGTTCTGGAGGTACCCAATAATAAAGAAGAAGAAGTTGAAAGGGCTAGAAAAGTCATCTAAAATTAGGAGACTATCTATGCCATTCCTATTCTTTTTCTTTCTCCTGAAATTTCGATTTACTGAGTCACATTTAAACACTTGGCACTAAGAGGTAAATAAGCGATGTTAAAATTGCCCAGGGAAATTTGGCCATCCCAAAGAGTAGACTGTTAATCCTACTATACTACCAGCGGTGGAATCCATGTGTGGGCAAAATATTTTTGCGTTTGGGCCAGTTTCATTTCTGTTTCTAGAATATCATCAGCTACTCTATTCCCATGACCACTACTACCACCACATGACAGTAATCCCTATATTAAGGAGAATGAGCTCCAATAGCCAATTACATAATTTTGGTACCAATGATGTAAATACCCAAGTGACACCTTTTACAAAGAAAGAGTGTTCCCACACTGTCTTCAATCTTCATACCTGACAGATGAGATGATTCCCTGATGCTGTTGGTTAACTACTGCTTCTCTGTGACAGTCTCCATTCAAACACCCAAAAGCTACAGCTGGCCACCATCACCACAGAAACCCCAAACTAGGCACTAGCCAGGCTCCCTCCATAAAGGCCTGCACTGTATGCCAGGAGCCACCCCTCCTTCTCAGGCAGTATCCCAGGCTTGCCAATCTTGAGGAGTCCAGAACTTCCTTCAACCCCCTTCATCTTTGACTAAGGGAAGGTTTGTTCAAGGACAATGAAGCCTGCAGGGCTTATGGAATGTTCCAAGGGGCATTTCCAAAGACTCTTACTCCAAGACTTGGTGTAACTGTTGTGGTCTAGCTATACAAATCCTCCTACCATCAATGTTCATGGTGAAAGACCTTTGGCTGAAGTGATTCGCTAGAACCTCACATGGGTTTTTCTGCATTGTCACTGGTAGCATTACTTCATGGTCCCTCCCTGAGGGAAGTTCTTCTGTGAGATGCCTCAGCCTTTTGTTTGCCTTTCTGTTTCTCACTACTGTACACCTAGACCACCTACCATAAACCGCTTTGGCCAGTGATTAGTTAGAATGTTAGTTCTCATAGGTTTATACTCCCACCCTGCTCCCCAACCATTAGAGGGTAAAATCCAAGGACAAGTTACCTTTAGAATCTGAGGAGATCCTCGGTCAATCTTTTCTCCCTACCTCATCTACTCAGTCTTTCAGAAGCAGGAACCCTGGCACATAAGGCGTCACACCAGAAAGAGGTAGGATGGCACAGTGGAATAATTATGGTTCAAGAGATTACTCATTTGACTGCCTCACAGTAGCTATGTCACCTTCAACAAGGCTTTTTAACCTCTCTGGGTCTTGATTTCCTCATTTGTAAAACCAAAATATAACAGAAGATACCTCACTGCATTGTTGTTAGGATTACGCAAGACAGCGTATGTAATATGCCTGCCACAGTATCCAGTATATAGTGAGAGGTTAAATGGTGTTAATCTATTATTATGTTAATCCATTACAGGCATACCTTAGAGATATTTTGGGTCTGGTTCCAGAAGACCACAGTAAGGTGAATATGGCAGTAAAGTGAATATCACAATAAAGCAAGTCACAAGAATGGTTTGGTTTCCCAGGGCATATAAAAGTTGTGTTTACACTACACTGTAGTACATGAAGCGTAGGAGAGCATTATGTCTAAAAAGACAATGTACATACCTTAATTTAAAAATACTTTATTGCTAACAAATGGCTAATGATCATCTGAGGTTTCAGCAAATTATAATCTTTTTGATGGTGGAAGGTCTTGCCTGGATGTTAACGGCTGCTTTCTGATCAGGGGTGTGGCTGCTGAAGCGTGGGGTGGCTGTGGCCATTTCTTAAAACATGAAAAAATGGAGCTTGCTGCATTGGACTCTTCCTTTCATGAACGATTTCTGTGTAGCATGCAATGTTGTTTGATAGCATTTCACCCACAGTAAAACTTCTTTCAGAATTGAAGTCAATACTCTCAAGCCCTGCTACTGCTTTATCAACTAATTTTATATAATATTCTAAGTCCGTTGTTGTCATTTCAACAATGTTCACAGCATCTTCACCAGGAGTAGAGTCCACCTCAAGAAACCACTTTCTTTGCTCATCCGGAAGAAATAAATCCCCGTCCCTTAAAGTTTTATCATGAGACTGCAGCGATGCGGTCACATCTTCAGGCTCCACTTCTAATTTAAACTCTCTCACTATTTCCATTGCATCTGCAGTTACTTCCTCCACTGAAGTCTTAAACTCCTCAAAGTTAATATTCCTTCATCTCTTCCAAACTCCTGTTAATATTGACATTTTACTCTCCTCCCAGGAATCACAAATATTCTTAGTGGCATCTAGAATAGTGAATCCTTTTCCAGAAGGTTTTTAATTTACTTTTCCTAGAACCACAAAAGGAACCACTACCTATAGTAGCTATATAGCCTTATGAAATGTATTTCTTAAATAATAAGACTTGAAAGTCAAAATTGCTCCTTGATCCATGGGCTACAGAATGAATATTATGTGAGCAGGCATGAAAACAACATTCATCTCCTTGTGCATCTCCATCAGAGCTCTTGGATGACTAGGTGCATCGTCCATGAGCAGTACATTTTTGAAAGAAACCTTTTTTTCTGAATAGTAGGCCTCTACCGCGGGCTTAAAATAATCAGTAAACCATGCTGTAAACAGTTGTGCTGTCATCTAGGCTTTGTTGTTCCATTTATAGAGCACAAGTAGAGTAGATTTAGCATAATTTGTAAGAGCCCAAGGATCTTTGGGATGGTAAATCAACACTGACTTCAACTTAAAGTCAACAGCTGCATTACCCTTAACAAGTACGTCTGCCTGTCCTTTGAAGCTTTGAATCTAGGCATTGACTTCTCTCTAGCTAGGAAAATCTTAGATGCATCATCTTCCAATAGAAGCCTGTTTCATCTACATTGAAAATCTGTTGTTTAGAGGAGGCACCTTCATTAATCATCTTAGCTACATCTTCTGGATAAGTAGCTACAGCTTTCACATTAGCATTTGCTGCTTCACCTTGTACTTTTATGTAATGGACATGGCTTCTTTCCTTACACCTCATGAACCCACATCTGCTAGCTTCAAACTTTTCTTCTGCATCTTCCTTACCTCTCTCAGCCTTCATAGAATTGAAGAGTTAGGGCCTTGCTCTGGATTAGGCTTTGGATTAAGGGAATGGTGTGGCTGGTTTGATCTTCTCTCCAGACCACTAAAACTTTCTGTGTATCAGCAATAAGACTGTTGCACTGTCTTATCATTGATGTGTTCACTGGAGTAGCATTTTTAATTTCCTTCAAGAACTTTTCCTTCACATTCACAACCTGGCTAACTGGTGCAAGAGGCCTAGCTTTCAGGCTATCTTGGCTTTTGACATGCCTTCCTCACTAAGCATAATCATTTCTAGCTTTTGATTTAAAGTGACAGACATGTGACTCTTCCTTTCACTTGAACACTTAGAGGCCATTGTAGAGTTATTAATTGACTAATTTCAATATTGTTGCGTCTGAGGGAATAGGGAGACCCAAGGAGAGGACAAGAGACGGCGGAACAGCTAGCAAGTGGTGCAATCAGAACACACACAACATTTATCAATTAAGTTTGCCATTTTAGTTTTATCTGGGCCCAGTTCATGGTGCCACAAAACAATTACAATAGTAACATTGAAGATCACTGGCCTCAGATCACCATCATAGATATAATAATAATGCAAAAGTTTGAAATATCACAAGAATTACCAAAATGTGACACAGAGACATGAAGTGAACACGGGCTGTTGGAAAAATGATGCCAATGGACTTGATCTACACAGGGATGCTATAAACTTTCAATTTGTATCTGTAAAGTACAATAAAGTGAAGCACAATAAAATGAGGAATGCCTGTACTGATATGTTTACTGTTCATATTACTAATAAGAGCTTAAGTGACTTGCTTAAAGTCATTCGAGTGATAGGTTTATCTGACTTTAGACCTCACAGCCCAAGCCCTTCACTTTGTCACAAAGATTCCCCAGAGCCGGAAGGACACAAAAAGACACAACTGCACACACTCTATGGCATCAATCCCACCTGCCTCAGTTAGGCATGGAAAGCTGCACTGGACTTAATGAAAATGTGATAATGAGTTCAGTGAATGGGAAAAGTTGGGGAGGGTCTCCTGAAATATGTGTACAGGGAGAAGGCTCACGTGTGTGCCACTGCCAAAGACTCAGAATAAAACTTTTATCAACTTTAAGTTTCTAACAACTTGATCTCAGTTATTCAGCCACGCTGGAATTAAGCTCAGAATGTTTCTCGTAGTGATTTAGCATTTTTGGTAAGTGCCAAACAGAGCAGAATTCATTTACCCCCAGGTCCCCTACTGGCTCTAGACCTGCACCCTTTCCAGTAGCCAGCAGTCTTCCTTTCTGTACTTCTTGAAACCAAGGTCTTCTGTGAGTGTGAATGTGTGAGTGTGTGAATACGAGTGGGAGTGTGTAAAAAATGCACTCCATCGGGGGCACTGAAGTATTCCCCAAGCTAGAAAAATCTGTCATCTTGGATAGAAACCAAAATCATTATCATTTAATCACTCTGCTGTACTTAAACATCAATAATAACGGGGCTGTGCGCTGGTGAAAACTGATTAAAGAGAACCAAAAGAAAGAAACAGAGGACCGAGTCAATCATGCTATGCAGAAAGCATCCCAGCATACTGATGAACTTCTCTTTCAGATGGTGCCAATTGACAGAAACAACAATCACCCCTAAAGAGCAAAATAACTATGTAAAAGAGATTTTGAGTATGGCTCAAGCTGCTTACTGATTAACGCTTTTGCACACAACACTCTGCACAAACCTGCGTAGTCATTGTTCCTAGTAAAACAAGCCTTTGTTGACAACTGGAGACAAATGATCCTTGCTGACCAAGTTCACTGTTCTCACACAGCTTAATAGTTGGAGCACTGCTCCCTGGCCACAGCCAGGAAAATTTGACGTGGTTGTCAAAAAAAAAAAAAAAGAAGGAAAGCAAAAAGAAAAATTAGAGAAGAGGGGAAACCTTTTGTTTGGAAGGTGAGAAGGCGTCTGAATGATCTCATGCACTAAACATGTTTGTGGTTTACATCAATATGTCTCCTTCACTTATTAAAGTTGTGAGTTTTTAAATAGTTCCTGCTCCAGTTTATAATACTAAGAATTCCCTCTTTTTAAAAGGATTTCCCTCTTCCACATGGGTCTGGATGTGAAGGACTGAATATTTGTTATTAAGTTTAAAAAGTTTTTTGTTACAGTATTTGCAAACATTGGCTGTCACAGAGAACTGTAGAAGCATACCTCATTTTAAGAACACCTGGGTGGAAAAATATCTGAAACTTCAAGCAGAACAGTCTCATTTCCACCACATGACCAGAAAAATTTCACTTCGGGGTTACTGTCAATGACAAGTTTCCCACCGCACTTCATTTACTCAAAAATATTATTGAGACTCGACTTTGTATAAGGCATTTTTAGGTGCTGTCTTCTTTAAAGCAGATTCAATTTATTAAGATTTCATTTACTTCCTAAGATTTCAGGCCCTAAATCTATTACATAAGACAATGCAAACCTGTAAAAACAAATCCACCCAGTGGAGGCTGTCTAAAACTTCTCTTCTGATTGGCAGATGCTTTTCTTACTTTTTTCCGTAACAAGTCATTAAAAATATATTTCTAGACCAGAATTCCCTTAGAGGATGACTCAACATCACCTCCAGTGAGAAGCATTTCCAACTGCACTAACTCTAGGGAATCCTTCAATCTATGTAGCCTCATTAGGCAAAAGTGGCCACTCTTACTGCACCATGTGAAAATCATAGAAATGTTCTAGATATAGACTTAAAGATAAAGAGTCACCAAGATGTTCATTTCCTTCACTCTTCCTATTTCAAAAATAATTCTAAGGAATAATCCAAAATAAGGGAAAAGATGTACTATGCAAAGATGTTCATAACAGGTTATTTGGAATAAAGAAAATGCCCTTTGAAATAACCTAAAATACCCTTTGAAATAATCTAAATATCTAACACAAGGCATGGTTACCTGCAGTCTCTAGGTGGAATATTACTTAGCCATGAAAATTATGACATAATTCCAGTGCTTTGAAAGGCTGAGGTGGGAGGATTTCTTGAGGCCAGGAGTTTGGGCAACATAGGAGACCCTGTCTCCACAAAAAAATAAAAAATTGTTTTAAAAAATAACAGGGCTTGGTGGTACACACCTGCAGTGCTAGCTACTCAGGAGGCTGAGGCAGGAAGATAACCTGAGCCCAGAAGTTCAAGGTTGCAGTCAGCTATAATTGGGCCACTACACTCCAGCCTAGGTGACAGAGCAAGACTCTGCCTCTTAAAAAAAAAAAAATATTATGACAACATGAAGAATGACTAACCACTTATGGCTACTTTACATTAACTGGGAAAAAAATCAGAATATAGAATGAATTCTATAGTATGACTATAAATATTTTTAAATAGACATGCAAAAAATCAAAAATATTAGTTTTAACTGAAAGAAAAAATCTCTACTTCAGGCTCTCCAGTGATGCGTGGCTGAAAACCTACAAAAGTATCTTTATCATTCAGGATCAATTACTTTTTAAACCACCAATCCAGCTACTGCAGTGTAGCACTTTCGTTATCAAATTCTATTTCCATGTTTAGCCCCAATTCTGTAAATGTAATTTTTAAAATACGGTTTATCAAACCATTGATTCTCATGACCTGATTAACCCTCTCGTTAATCACACATGCCTTTTGTTTTGTAATATTTTTCCACTGTTTCACTTGAGATTAACTTTAAATTGAGAGAATAACTACTGACAGGTGCATTTCGCTCTCCCTGTTTTTGGAAACACTGAAAGCATATTTTCTCTCTTCCAGTTCTCTGCAACTTCAGCGCTTTATCCAGTTTGGTGTGGTTTTAAATAACTTTCCCTTCCCTAGTTAATTCACTAGCCCACTAACCTCACCTGGACAGGCTGGGTCTCTGGCATATTCCCCTTATTCTACCTTTGACCAGGGACTATCCAGAACTCCTTCCTCAGAATTTCTACCTAAGAATGTTCTAGAACAAATATTTACCCCAGGAACTTCCTGTTGCCACCCTGATTTGTTTCAATACCAGTGAGCACAAAGTCAGGAGTAAGCCTTTAGGATCACTTCCCAAGAAAGGAACTGAGACTTCTCATGCCTGTCTCCCGTGAAGTTTATTCCTCCAAGGAGCTTCCTGAGAGACTGAAACACTGTGGCTAAAAAGAAGACCAAAAAGGAGCGAAGTGATCTCTTAATAGACACTCAGGGTTTAATCCTCCCCCACCCCTAACCTCTACCCAGAATAGACAACAGGAGAGGGAATCGTTATTTTGGTAGTGAAGAGGGGTATGAGTGTGAATAAACTCCTCTTGGTTTGAGAATGAGAGAGCCTACCCACATGAGAGAAGATGTTAATCATCCCCCAACATTCTAACTTCCTTCCTGAAATATACCTAGACCTACCAGTTAACAATAAAGAAAAAAAAAGTGCCAAACATTCCCCTACCCTGCAGTGCTCAAACCACCGTGGCTACCTGCACTCAGAAAGCCCCTATGAAGCAACCAAAGCAAGCTTAACCCTTTCTGGGAAGTAGAATAAAAGTTCCAGCCATGTTCTCTCAGTTCTTAATAATAAGAAAATGAATAATTTTCTGAACAAGCGATCTCCTGTGTGTCATTCCTCATGAGTCAGACACCGTCTATCCACTGTATTGTATGCCTGCTTGACATCTTTCTTCCAGAGTTGGCTTTCTTTAATTAAACCCTTCAGCACTGATGTCCCAAAGCATTCGGTGAGTCAGGCTTTCCCTGGGGGTAAGACTTTGGAAATGACCAGCAGAGAGAGGGACTCTAACTACTGCAGCTACTGCAGTGAATTCTTCAGCATGAAGAAGCCAGTTCAAAACAAACTATTAGTTGGTGGCTGTCTCAAGCCACAGCAGTGCACAGCTTCTCTTGCTCTGTGACTGGAGACACCGAAGATCCCGTGGCTTCAGTACTCCGTATTCCCACGAGCACACCTAGGTCACGGGCTACAGGTTCTGTGCCATTACTACAGACCTGGAAGCAAACTCGGCTTCTTCATTAAGGAGAAAACATTTGTGACAATCAGCCTGACACATCACCACCATAGAGATCTTGGTATCAAGGTTGAGAATCACTACACTAATGCTCTCTTTCTTTAAATTCAATGTAACAGAAGGCCTGGACTTCAGAGGCAGGGGAGAATCTGAATGATCATTAGGTCCCACTCTTTCCTTTTCAGGAAAGCATTACTGAAAAAGCAATCTAAAGATTTTTTTATGATTTTTTTCCATTACCTACTTCCCTTATTAGAATATCTAGGATAAACAGGTTTCTATTTCAATATACCAACAGCTGATTGAAAAGTATTTTGAGGCTATGTCTAAACACAGAAAAAAAAGACTGTGGTCAATTGGTACTGTCTGCCATGGTCACTAAATTTCAGGAGTGTCAGCAAATGGCACCATGTATTTCCTAACCCTAAATCATTAGACCTTTACAGGAATAAAGGGTAACAGCCCCTGTCTTGCTCATCTGCATTCATTATTAAGTTACTTTTTTCGAACTTCAGTTTTTTTTCGTGCTAAATTATGTCTGCAACCATTTAACTTGACCTTTTTTCAGTTGCAATTGTGAGATAGATAAAATTATAATAAGTAAGCAGTAGACATATTGTATCTTTCTTGCAATTAATTCACCATCTAAAGCATAACTCTCTATTCCTAAAGTTTTCTCCCCAGAAAACAGAGTAGCAATTATAAAAAATATTATAAGATGGTATTAATATCATAATATTAATAGATAACTTTATCTTCTTCATATACTCAATATGCATTAATCTTAAAATCAGAGGAAAGCAAAAAAAGTTAGAAGAAATTTCAAACACAAGTTGGAATCCTGAAAAGAATAAAACAACTATCTCACATAGTCCAATTCATCAAATTTCCATAAAAGTAATATTTGAATAAAAATAAATGACATGGGAGGAAAAAAGAGAACTTTGTCTATTCCGAAGAAAAGAATAGGTAGGAATGTGTATGTGTGTGTGTATGCATATGTGTATAGAAATGTTTTTAACCAAATTTCCACTGAAATTAATCTCAACTGGTGGTGGTTGTCCTTTTCTTTCAAAATACTGAATTCAAATAAACTTGCCTCCCCCTTTATAATTAGGACCTTGCCAGAGTTTCCTTGCCTGCTTGTGTGCACTCTGGAACCTGAAGGTGCATTAAACCCCAGACTGGATGAAGTGTGGGGGGTGGATAGGAAAGGCAGCACTTATACAAGCGCTCCTCACAAGCAAAGGAAAATGCACTCCAAGCCTGAGGCAAAAGATGGTAATGTCCCAAAGCAAATTACCGTCAACTCAAACCATTTTTTGCAAGACTTGTGTTTTATGTTTTAAAAATGCAAGGAAAAGAGAGGTTGATTAATGGATACAAATATGTAGTATGACAGAAGAAATAAGACCTAGTGTTTGATATTAATAGATCAGTAGGGTGACTATAATTTACAATAATCTATTGTACATTTCAAAATAGCTAGAAGAGAATAATTTGAATGTTTCTAACATAAAGACAAATATTTAAGGTGATGTATATCTCAATTGCACTGATTTTCTCTTTACTAATTACATGTGTGTATTAAATTATCATGTTCCCAGAAAATATGTACATCTATTCTGTATCAATTTAAACATTTCTTTTAAATGCAAGAGAATTTTGCATTATACTCACAATATAGCCACATTTGTTTTAATACAAAATTAATATTGCTGTTTTCCTACATCTTAGGGTAAAATTATACCATATTTATCTTGTGGCTTTGGGTCTCTCAGCAATGAAAGGCGCTCTCAGGGGTGCTCCAAGAGTCAGCAGTGGGGGAAGCTGGGTTGCCACTCTGGACACTTCCTGACCCATCCTGGACCCCACGAAACAGCTCCCACCTTAGTCAGTTTTGGAAACATGCTGCCTTTTAAGGTGCCCACAGTAACACAGGGCTGTGAACTAATTCTAGGGCATCTCCAGGAAGTGGCAAAATGTGCCAACCAATCTACAGAAAACCTGCTCAGGCTTGGCTATTATCCAGGAAATCCTATACTTGTTGCTCAACAATTCTCTTTCTGAGAAACAATTCCCTTTATTCAGTGCTCTATAGGAATCCAGCTGCTTCATCTGAGGTGAGATCAAACATAGTAGCATTCCAAAGCCCCATGCTCCACAGAACACTCTGACTCCAGCCAGTTTGGGGGCATGACCAATGCATACCATGGAACCACCCCGGCTGATGGAGGTTGTGTAACAACAGGTTCCTCATTGTGAGTGGGTTCTGAGACTTAGAGATGACATGCTCCCTGTCCTCACCCTGGGGCACTCTACACCTGCACTTATCCAACAGGGTAGCCACCAGCCGTGTGTGGCCACCAGGCACTTGAAATATGGCTAATCTGAATAGAGATGTGCTGTACAAAATACACACTGGATTCCGAAGACTTAGCACAAAAGCATGTAAAATATTTCATCGACAAATTTTTATACTGATTATAGGTTGAAATAATATTTTAGATAAATGGGTTAAATAAAATATATTATTAAAATTAATTCCACTTGTTTCACTTTACTTTTTTGATGTGGCTACTAAAAATTTTAAATTACATATGTAGTTCATATGTGTGGCTTACATTATATTTCTATTGGACAGTAGTACTCTGAATAAGCCATGAATACAGAAAGGCCCAACCTTGTATGTACATCACTGGAATTTTGGTGTATACCATGCTTAGCCCTGCTACCACCTAGTCCCACCTCAGAGATTCCAGGCTTTGGTTCTTCAAGTCCTTTCATCTCCAAGAATCCTCTATTAAGAAACAAATAACCCTAAGGAGACTGATACCTTAATCCATTTTTAGTAGCAAACCTACTTAATAATTATGGGAGTTTAGCAAGCGGATATGAGGGTCAGATCTTGTTTAACCTGTGACAGAGTACAGAGTACAGGAAGGAGGAGGAGGAAGTGGCCAGAAAGGATCAGCAGAGTGATTGAGGTGAAAGGATATCAAAAAATCTTTTCCCGCAGTCAGGTGATCCCTGTAGACAGAACCTCGACATTTTAACTTTCAAGTTACACCTGTGAGGATGGCTTTGGCACCTTTATCTGATCGGATGTCCCTATTTTTTGTCCACCAAAACTGTAGTGTGTGTGTGCGTCCGTGTATATTTGTGTGTGTGTATTATATTCATACACTATGTTTTATGCACATATTTGTGTTTACACATGCAATGTACACAGACACACACACACATGCAGTACTGACACAGATACACACATTTAGCACTCACACTCTTTATAGCTAACTTGAAAATTGTGGATGGGAAATAGGTCTATGCTTTTTTAATTTCTCTTTCTTTCTATTTAGTAGATTTAAAATGAAAATATGTAAAAAGATGGTTATATTACTTGAGGATATCCCAGCCTAGATATTGGAAGAAAGATTTAAGAATCATTTTCAAATACGTGAAGGGTTATTACAGAGGGTAAGGACATCAGCGTAGGTCACTAAGGAAAATCATAAATGCTTCTCTGGCAGTTTTCTTAAAATAGGGTAGCCTTTCATCTGCCTGGGATAGATTAAGTGTAGTCCATTGAAGGTGGGAGACTAAATGTCTGAGTTTCTAACTACCACAATGATTTTACATTAGGAAGTAAAATTTTCACCTAGCCCACTTGGTTTGAGATTTCCTTCATGAGGTATTAATAGAACTTAGATATCAAATAGTAGACTGAGCTATTTTTTTTTGTATTATAAGGAAATGGACTTCTTTCCCTTGCTGAGAATATCTGGCCATTCCCTGTCTACTCCTTACTCTCTGTCTCTCTTTCTCTCTGTGTCTCTGTCTCTCACACACAAATACATACACACACACACACACACACACACACACACCTTGCCATCCTGAATCCCACCCACATTTCCAACCCCAACTAACATTCCAAGCCTTCCATAAATCCTTCTGGAACACTTCAACTCACCCACACTCTGGACCTCTTTAGTGGCATTTGCTGCTATAGATTAAATTGCAGCTGAATTTCTCTGAACTAACCAGAATGGCGGATGTCCTCCATTCCCTGTGTGAAATACACTGACAGTTGCCCATGACACAGTGAACATGCTTGGCTCAGAAGTTACTTTCTAATATGCCAGGGGACTTCAGCTCCCACCAACTGATATTTACCAAGAGTCATTGTGTTTGTTCCCAAACTCGTTTATGACAGACATGGTCCTGACAGCTGTATGCTGTTAGTATTTACATAATTTAATTAAATATTACAAAAAACAAGTAGCAAAAGAAGGCAGGTTGTTTTTCTATGAAAAGTACATTGGAAAGAGTTTTTTTTTTAAAGGTGAACTGCTTTTAAAAACTTTCTGAATTAGGTGCAGGGTAGATATCTGTAAAAGATCTTATGAGAGAATTTTTAAATCTAAAATGATTCCACACTCAAGATTGCTTCACAAATATTTTTAAGTTCTTATTCCACAGTAAAGAAATCAATACTTTTAAATTATAGAAGAGTTATACAAGAAAGATGATTGAAGTGGATGCCAAGAAGATCCTTAATCAAAGAAAAGACCTTGGTCCTACATCAAAAGACTGGTAAATAAATATGCATTTAGATGCTTTAGGTTGCTGTGACATGTTTCAAGTATAATATACATGTATCACAGGTTTACAACTTCCCACTTGAACCAATTTTTAAAAAAATGATCTGAGCAACCACCAGTCCAGATCATGTTGGTTTAGAGGGATTCTATTGCTTTGTAACTATGTGGCCTCAGACCCCGCAAAGATTATTACCTCTCTCAGAGAAGATGTCACTGTGGCCCACAGCCCTTAGCATTCCACACAGAAGCAAGTGTTGTACAAAAGGCAGAAGTCATATTTGCTTAAGGAATCAAAGACCCAAATTCTGAGGTTAACTCACTACTTGCCAGCCTTCCACAGTGAGCCGTTTTCAGGTTCTCTGTGTATGAAACAGGAACCGTAACAGCAGACCTACTTACTGCACCGTGTATGTACGGGAAACAAGGCAGACAATATTAGAAAGGCGTTTTGAAAAGTACAAGGGGCTATATCCATGTAAGGATGTAATGGTGGATGCTAAATACTTTTTTCCTTAACGAATGAAGAAAGATGGAAACAAGCAACTCTCTAAGACCCTAACGACATGGAGAAAGAGTTGTTTTGAAAATTGATGTAATTTCTAAATGATGTTTGGGGTGATAGACATGCTAATTACCCTGATTTAATCATTATACATCATATATAGGTATCAAAATATCACACCATATCTTATAAATATTTTAATTATTATGCATCGGCTAAAAATAATAATTAAAAAAGTGCCCTGTACTAAGGCAGGGTAGGCCTGAATGCAAAATTCCAGCTGACTAGCAAAGTAGTTAAAGCTTACAAGTTTTGTTCACTTTCATATCTCCTATTCCTTGCTCTGGCATTTTTTTTTCCTTTTCCAGTTTGACTTAGCAAACTACGGAAAGGATTATCACGGAAAAGTAATTCTTGGCTGTGTTTCTACCTCCCCCATCTGCTAGGAAAGGAAACCTGCCATTGTGAGTAGGGCCCATGTCATTCATGAGGCTAAGAAGCACTAAATACTTAAAATACTTTAAAATACCTTTTTCGTTTAAATAGTTAATAATGCTTTTGCTGATCAGCATTTGAAGTGTGTTTGCATACACAAACCAAATTATATGAAGTTAGTCACCACCCAGAGGAAGAAACAGGCCACGAGGTGTTCCCAAGACTGTAGATAGGAAGTCTCCTCAAGATCGTGTTTAAGGTAAAATATTTTCACAGCTCCAGGGCGGATCCTCTATGGCCACCATTCATGTGCATTTTCTCTAATGCCACTTTCGGTCGTTTAGGATATCTAATGTCTCCCACTAAAATTTAAGTTGCGAATGATCACTGATGAAGCCACAGCCCAACACTGTAGTAATATTACGTTATCCACATCGAGCCTGCATTTTAGGATCCTCGTTGACTGCTGCTTACTAAAAGCATCTACCTGACAGGAAATCTGCTAAGGTTAAAGGTAAGAAGTAGTCTCATCCTTTTCCTCCTGTCATGCCCTAAAACAAAATTGCATGTGGCCTGTTGGAGAATCTACTTCAAGTTCTTAAACAGGCTCTTTAAGTTCAGTTCCTTTTAAGCCCTGAAACTGTACATTGTGTCTCAGTGGTTTTAATGAATGTTGTGCAATGAGATAGTCTCTGTCATTTTCTTCAGGCTTTTTTCACATTGTTTACCCAAAGATTGGCAACAGAGGAGATAAAGCCAGCTTTACTCTAAATAAGCCAGCTCACATTTGGTTTGGTTTAAGCATAATACAATACATTCGTGAGAAGTGGTTGAATTTTCTAGTCAGTATGTTTTGTCACTCGAACAGCTGAGTTTTTAAACCACCTTGGGTTTTAAAAGCCGTAGGTATCTCTTGTCAGCCCTCCTTGCTGAGGTCTTCGTGAGTTCAGTGTGCACCAAAGTGCCGTGACAATAGCCTCCCTCTGCCATTTGGAAATATCTCAAGCTTCCACAAAGTGTAACTCTCACAACCGCCTGAATTCTCTCGATAGCTGTTTCCCCTATGCTAACAGTATCATCGGTCAAAACCAGCTGTGTTAAGAGGATGTATCCTTAATGCTGAAAGGATAGTTGTTTTAAAACTTTAAAGATAAACTCAAATAAAGGACAATAATCTCATGGTAAAAAGACATAGAGAATAAAAGGTTATATTATTTACCTGATTAAAATGTATAATTATAAAGTATGTAAAAATATATAATTATGTATTATATAAGAATAGATATATTAATATAAATAACCTGTCATATACAGTCTCATCAAATCAAATTTGCATATATGTTCTGGAGGTTAACAGACCCTCTCTCTAAAGGCCATCCATAGATCCCTAAGGATGTTAATAATTTCAGCACTGGAAGTATCCCTATTAAATTTAGGGACAAGAATGCTTACTACCACTAATACTATAAATACTAATAATTTAGCATTTTGGGGGAGATATAGACAACTTGCTAAGAAACAAAAGACCTATCATTACTTGTATTAATAGAATATAGTATACTGAGAAAATCCAAGATTATAAACTGAAAAACTAAATTAAGTAAGAGAATTCAGTGGTGACTGGGTAACAAGGTAAATTTCCAAAAATCAATTGTTCATTATAATAAACATTTATTTAACATTTACTGCATGCCAGATAACAGGCTAGGCACAAGGAGTACAGAGATAGATACAGCTTAAGCCCTATGTAGTAGCCTCTATCAGTAAAAACCAATCAGAAGATATGTAGGAATATAGACTCCATTCATGATAGCAACATGAACATCAAAACATAAAGCAACTTTAACAAAAAATGTGTTAGATCTACCTGAAGAAAATTACAAATCACCTTGAGAAATATAGAGAATTTTAAAAGACTAGCTAGAGAAATCTTTAGTTTAATATACCATGTTACTGATTGAGAAGAATAGCTATTATAAAGCAATTCCAATGAAAACCCTGACAATAAATGTTTCTTTTTTTTTTTTTTTTTTTGGAAATTGACAAAACGTTCCAAAGTTCATCTGGAAGGGTTAGAAAAGCTAAAATGCTTTTGGAATAGAAAGATAAGAAACTGCTTTGTGACAGACACCTTCAAGGGAATAAAAATAGAAGCCACAGACTGGGTGAAAATATTTGCAAAAAATATATCTAATAAAGGACTGTTTATATACTGTATACTTACAGATCCAAAACATAAAAAGAACTCTTAAAATCCAACAATGAGAAAACAAACAACCTGATTAAAAAATGGACCAAAATCCTTAACAGACACCTCACCAAATAAGATACACATATAGCAAATAAGCATAGGAGAAGATCCTCCACATCATATATCATCAGATAAATGCAAATTAAAACAACAATGAAATGCCATTGCACACACCTGTTCAAATGGCCTAAATTCCAGAACACTGACAACACCAAATGCTGACAAGGTTGTGGAGCAACAGGAACTCTCATTCATTGCTGGTGGAAATGCAAAATGGTACAGCCACTTTGGAAGACAGTTTGGTGGTTTCTTACAAAACTAAATATACTGTGACATACAATCCAGCATCGTGCCCCTTGGTACTTACCCAAATGAGTTGAAAACTTATGTCCATGCAAAAACCTGCACACAGATGTTTATAGCAGCTTTCTTCATAACTGCCAAAACTTGGAAGGAACCAAGATTCGTTCAACAGGTGAATGGATAAATAGCAGTATATCCAGACAACAGAATATTATTCAGTACTACAAGGAAATGAACTATGAAGCCATAAAAAGACATAGAGAACACATACTTAGTGAAAGAAACCAGTCTGAAAAGGCTACATACTCTATGATTCTAACTACATGACATTCTGAAAAAGGAAAAACTATGGAGACAGTAAAAAAGATCAGTGATTGCCAGGGGCTAGAAGGGAGGAAGGGAAGAAAAGGCAAAGCACAGAGGATTGTTAGGGCAGTGAAACCATTCTGTATGATTCTATATATGTCATTATACATTTGTCCAAACCCATAGAATGTGTACTTTTTTTTTGTCTTTTTGTTTTTCTTTTTTCTCTTTGGTAGAGATGGGGCTCACTGTTACTCAGGTGGTGTTGAACCCCTGAGCTCAAGCTGTCCTCCCACCTCGGCCTCTCAGAGAGCTAGGATTACAGGTGTGAGCCACCATGCCCAGCCCAAACCCATAGAATGTGTAAGAGTGAACCATATTGTAGACTATGGACTCTGGGTGATGACGACATGTCAATGCAAGTTCATACACTGTAACGAACACACCACTCTGGTGGGGGATGTTGATAACGTGGGAGGCTGTGTATGTGAGAGTGCAGGGAGCATGCGGGAAATCTCTGTACCTTCAGCTCAATTTTTCTGTAAACTTAAAACTGTTCTAAAAAATAAAGTCTATTTAGATTAAAAAAAAAAGATAAGGAATTTGCCCAAGGCCTTATTAAAAAGCGTTCTAAAGGTAAAATAATAATGATATTGGCTGAAGATACTGAGAATTCCCTGAAACTTCGAATATAGACACTCCTGTATTTAAAAGTATCACAGTTCAATGAGCACAGGAGAGGCAATATTCAATTACAGTTTTGGGGAACATTGACTATGTAGTAAAAAGTCTTTTTAGATCTTTATAACATACCATTCAGCAAATTGAATCAGTGATGCTTTAAAACATTAAGTATAAAATGTTGATTTTACAAAAAAAATAGATAAATATTTAGCTGAAAAACTTTAGTTACTTTAGTAATAATCAAAGAAATGCAATTCAAAATAATAAAGACACCCAACTTTTGCCCCATCAAATTGTGGAAGATTAAGAATTATGATATTGAATGCTGGTAAAGGTAAAGTTAGGTTGAGTATCTCGAAGGATATTTTGGAAATATAAGTTGGCATAATCTTTCTGAATGGTAACATATATCAAACATCAGGCCTATTGATCCAGCAGTTCCACAGAAATTTACCTGAGAACATCATCAAAGAAGTGGTAGAAGGTCTACATAACACAATTCACATTGAATTCAATTGATTGTAGCCAAAAGTAGAAAGAGTCTAAGGGCTGTTTATCAATAAGGGAATGAACAATTACACAGTAGAATATGACTTTTTTAAAAATTGCACATTCACAAAAGAATATGGAAGTTTATCAAAAGATAGAGCTACCATATGACCCAGCAATACCTCATCTGGATATATACCCAAAGGAAATGAAATCACCACCTTGTAAAGATACCTGCACTCCCATGTTCTCTGTAGCAGTATTCACAACAGCCAACATGTGGAAACAACTGAAGCATCCCTCAACAGATGAATGAATAACAAAGTTGTAAGATAGATACACACACACACACACACACACACACACACACACACACACACACACACACGGTATTATTCAGCCTTACATAGAAAAGGGGATTCTGCTGTTTGTGACAATATGGATGAACCGAGAGGACATTAGGCTAAGTGACATAAGCCAGACACAGGAGAGAAAAAAAAACACCTGCATGATGTCACTTACATGTGGAATCTAAAAAGGAAAAAAAAAGAATACAATACATAGAAACAGAGAGTAGAAGTGAGGGTATATAGGTCAATGGGCACAAAGTGGGGCCTGGATACATTGGCTCTCGCCTATAATCCTAGCACTTTGGGAGGCTGAGGCAGGAGGATCGCTTGAGACCAAGAGCAAGACCCCATCTCTACTAAAAATAGAAAAATTAGCCAGGCGTGGTGGCATGCACCTGTAGTCCCAGCTACTCGGGAGGCTGAGGCACGAGGATCTCAATTTAAGCCCAGGAGTTTGAGGTTGCTGTGAGCTATGATAACACCACTGCATTCTGGCCCAGGCGACAGAGCAAGACCCTATCTCAAGAAAAAAAAAAAAGGCATAAAGTTGCAGTTATGTAGAATAAGTAAGTCTAGAGTCTAATGTACAAATGAAGACTACAGTTAATATTAATAATATTATATATTGGTAATTTGTCAAGAAAGGAGATTTTAGGTACCTTACCACAAAAAACAAAAGGAAAGAAAGGTAACTGTATGAGATGATGGATATGTTAATTGCCTTGACTATAGTAATCACTTCACCATGTACAGTAAAGCATCATGTTGTCACCTTAAATATATACAATAAAAAATCACACATTCACATTAGATTTGAAGATTTTTTAATTAAATAAATTTTCCCAAGATAATAATATATCAAAAGCACAATTCAAAACTGTACTGTAAACATAATGAACTTCATTTGCTAATGTATACCTACATACACACAGCACAAAATTAGAACAGGAATAGGGTTACAGTTAATTTTATTTTATTATTTATATTTTTCTTCCCTAATTTAAGTATAACACACATACAGCAGAATGTATAAAAAGTAAGATGTATAGCACGGTGGATTTTTATAGGCCTCTGACACTCATTATGGAGGTTTTGCTGACCTTTACCAGAGGGTATCAACAAAGA
>NW_012149764.1:2508088-2518894 GCF_000956105.1 Propithecus coquereli
TTGCTCAGAGTAATTCTGAAAGCTTAAACTGAGAAGGCTAGTATCAAGAATAAAGTGACAACTGCCCAGCAAGACAACTCAAGAGGGTCACTCCAATCTTTATTATTTAAATAAAGAAGTACTATAGAATTCAAAAAATTCAAAAAAGAATCTAAATAAATTCATAGATAAACGATACACAATGGATGGTGAAATCTGAATGAAGTCTGGAGTTGCAGCTAATAGTAATATACCAATGCTGGTTTCTTAGTTTTGACAAATGTAATATAAGGCGTTTTAAGTAATACTGGCGAGTAAGATGGGACCAATGCACATAGTTTAGTTACCTTAGTCAGAGCTGGTCTGCTGGGAAGTGTTGAGGGTTTGTCTTTGGGGCTTTGTCTTTTATCTTTGCAACTTTTTTGCAAATCTAAAATTACCCCAAAATAAAAAGTTACTTTAAAAAACAAAGAAGATTCATAATGGGTAAAGAATTATCACATTTGGAAGATAGCCTTTTGCTTCAGAGGACATTGTTACCAAGAGGAACCATGTTTACTTGTAAATCACCCCTTAGGAACCTCAGAACACCAGTAAACCAGACCACTTGATTTTGAGTGGCAGAACTTAGGGATGCTTTTATGTTCCCATTTGTTGATTTCTCTTTTCAATTGCTACACTGGTAAATGGAAACATATGTAATACTTTGCAGGCACCAGAAAACAGAATACTGGGCTACCCCAGTGTGACATTACTTGCACTTTTTCCTTTCTTTTCTCTTTTCTCCAAGCAAACTTCCACATTCCTGACACTTAATAATTCAATCTCTGTACTTTTTCAATCCTATTTCTAAGCACAGATCTTCAGAGTTACTATCACAAAGCCCCAGAAGTCATCTAGCAACAATTTTACTCCAGAAACATCTTGTAGGTTTGCTGCCTCCTACTCGCTCCTGCTTCCCTGCATAACCCTTCCCCAAATATTCTAGGGATTTCTCTAACATGAATGGAGGCCACCACTTGGATCCTAGCTCTTTGTTGCCAGAACACAGATGAGGAGCAACACTTCTAGTACTCTGCAAGACTCAGAAACCTAGAAATTGATACAACCAAGGGACCTTAGATTTCATGAAATCCAAGGATCTCCAGTTGTTCATTTCTGAGAGAAGCTAACTGATTGCGGAACCAAGAGATCCCAAACTACCACGAGTGTAATCAATATTCCTCCACCTTCCCTTTATATATGGGGAATGGAAAACAGACCTTCCCCATGAAACACTGGAGATTCTTCATCTAATTGAAACTCCTCATATCATAGGGAAGAAGTTGGGGGTGGGAGAATAGGTTGGGGGGAGGTAAAGTTGACGTATTCCACATTTTATTTACCTAGTTGTTGACAGCTCACAAACTTCCCATCCCCCTAACCCTATCCCTTGGTCCTCAGGGCAAACTCAGACCAAAGTTAAAAGGGACTTTGGGTTTATGCCTGTGATGGTGTTGTGCAAGAGTAACCCAAAGAACACAAGATAATGCTTAACCAAGGCGAAGGAAGCAAGGCTTGTTCAAACCTGCTCTGTTCACAGATGGGGGTGGGGTGGGCAGTATTCTCCTGTCACTGTGACATGCAAACTAGGAAAATGTATCAGATTTGCTGGCTTCTGAATCTTTCTGGAATAAGATGTCATTTTTAATTACCAAAAAAAAAAAGTAAATCTCTTTTGCCATATGAACCAAGGTGTAAAATAGGGAAGAGAATGTGTTTCCAGGATTTAAGGGACCTACGTGAGCTCTTAACTGCTGAGTTATTTTCACCAGCAGAACTAGTCTTAATTTTTTTAGCCCTATACTTCCAAGAAGTGGGGAAATTTAAGCAAAAGAGGGGGAAATAAGGAGAAGGGGAAGGGAATTAGGTGTTCATGTGGAAGGAATTGCAGTGACCTCTAGAGCAATACGTTTAGTACCTGGCAAGACTCAGAAACCTAGAAATTAATACTACCAAGAGACCTTAGATTTCATGAGATAGATACAAGGGTCTCCAGTTGCTGATTTCTAAGAGGAGCTAACTGATTGCTTCTACCCGCTTCCCGTCAAGTCCGCATACCCTCCAGCTGAATAGCTATCTGATTAAAGTGATTAAAAGACTGACATTGAATTTTTTTAAAAATACATTTTATAGAGACCAGGTCTTACTATATTGCCCACGCTGGTCTTGAACTCCTGGCCTCAGGCGATTTTCCCACCTTGGCCTCCCTAAGTGTTGGGATTACCGGCATGAGCCACCATGCCTGGCCTGTCATTGAACTTTAAGGTGCCTCCAAAGCCCACCTTACTTGTCAAGCACGTGCTCCATTCACTCATCATTCTGGAGGCATAAAGCTCAAGAAATACTTTTGGTTCATTAATAGCCTGAAACCTCTTTCTCTGCATGTCTTACTACCTGGAGTTGTACTGTCCAATACAGTAGCCACTAGCATCTGTGGCTATTGAGCAATAGAATGTAACTAGTCAAATTGAGATGTGCCAGCTAAAAATGTTAAAATTACATCTACAGCTCACATCTGTGGCTATAATTATATTTCTACAGGTAAGCACTGCTATGGAGATAATGTGGTACTAGAATTAGAGATGTTTAAACCCAAGCGGCAAGTATAAGCTAATCTTTCTAAATTTTAACCAATTGGGGAACTAAGTCCTGATTAACTCGTCCCAAGGTAAAATTCATTCACAAGGATCATGTGAACCTTACCCAGGAATTCAACACAGAAAATACTGCAAAGCTCTGCTGCTCCATTCAGGTCTAGGGTAAAGGCCCCCAATTCAATGTGAGCACCTCCCTTTTTGGGGGAATACTTGAGACTGAGATGTGGGGCTTGAGGACTCTGCCACGACCGAAGCAAGGAGAGATGGAGATACAGGGATGGAAGAAGCGGGGAGAGAGAGAGGGGAGGGGAATTGAGATGAAAAGACAACAAAGGAGAAAGCAGAGATAGAAAGATGGAGATTAGGAAGAAATGGATGAAGGTAGGGAAGAATATCTCTACGGCTGAATAAACCAAACATCCTTCTCATTGCTCAGAGTAATTCTGAAAGCTTAAACTGAGAAGGCTAGTATCAAGAATAAAGTGACAACTGCCCAGCAAGACAACTCAAGAGGGTCACTCCACTCAGCGAAGAAAAGCACAAAAGTGAAAGTAAAGGAGACCCCTTGGGCACTGTGAGTCCTTAGAACACCCCTGAGCAAATGGATGAAGCCATATTATGTAACTCACACACTACTCTGCCTTTCATCTTTGCTAATGGCCATAAACCTGCAACTTCACTGAGTGCAATTCTCATTTCAGAGTGTCTTGAAACAGGCAGCACTGTCTCACGTACCCATGACAATGCGTCCTTCTCACTCTCTTATCTTGAATTTCAAAAAAAAAGGATACTCCTGCTATGAAGAGATACGAACTTCTTTCAGTTTTAAAGGGCCAATTATAGTACACCACAACTAGTGTGTCTTATAATATTGTCTCCAAAGAGGGCTCACCAACAGATCCAGGTAGTCCCCATGTTACAAAGGGCCAGGTTCTGAAAGATCCCAAGTAAGGTAGTTCTCCAGTGCTCAGAACACATTTTTGCAGAGAGGAACATAAAATAGAAATGAATGGCTAGAGAGAGACCCAGTCTAGTCCAAAAGTCTCTTTAACCGTATATCTCAACTCCACGACTTAGAGTAGCCATGGTTCTGGGAGCCATGGTGCAGTGCTCCACGGGGGAGGGAGAAAAAGGAAAAGGAGCAGAAAACTCTCTGACCCTCCTGCATGAGAAGTGACACGAGCCATTTGTGAGGAGGAGCTACCGGCAAGCTGTAATGTAAAAGTACTCATTGGAGAAGACCTGAGCGGCACATTGATATAAGCTATTTTTGCAAATTCACCCACACTCGCAGGAATGCTTGATAGAATCTGAGTGACATGGATTTGGGAGAAATGCAGAGCAGCAAACGGGCAGGCTGTAGATGGCAGTAGGATGGGTCCTCCCCTCCCCTTTCCTTCCTGCTAGATGCCTAAGAGGCTAAATCAGAAGTTCTCAAATGTTCTCCATTCATGACATTCTAGTGTCTCAGTCATTTTTTCATGGTACCTCTAGGCCAAGAAAAATACCTAACAGTTCCATGAGTTAAATAGGTAGATCCAAAAAACTTAATAAATATGTATGTCCTAACCACTTAGTAGGCATTTGAAAAAAATGATAAAGTATAAATTGATGGGAAAGTGATATTTTTATTTTACTCTTAACCACAGTTTTTAATGGGATGTGCATGCTGCTGGGCACTGCACAGCTTCCCAAACTTTGGAATTAGATTGGACTCTGCCACCCCATTTCCTGCTTCACATTGATTTTTACACGGTACTGGCTTTTTATCACAGCAAATTCCAAAAACCCAGCTTTGCAAATTTATGACATCACTGAAAGGAATGTAGTGATCTAATACTGAAACTATGAACCACCTCAAGCCAGTAGTTTGCCAGCATGGTAGCTGACAGATGCCGATTGTTTCTGTGTTTGCCTCAAAAATTAAAATATCCCACAACCTCCACGTGAATTCACTGTGGCACCCCAGGGTGCCTCAGAGAACAGTTTGGGAAACCACAAGGCTAGACTCTTCCTAATGCAAACTAATTAAGAGGATCCCAGCTGGTTTACATCTCACAGTAATAAAAAAAGAGTATGTGGTCCAGACTGCCAGGGCCATGGGCCCTGAAGAGAACTCTGACCTGTCCAAGTAAAAGTGTTCTACATTCAATTCACAGCAGCCTTTGGGGAAGTGATAAACTGCTGAGTGGCTGGGAGAGACTCTGCAGACTCCGGGACAGGAAGGACAGGAGATGCAGTGTTCATGGAGTAGATCACAGGTTTGTTTTGTTTTGTTTTTTAACTACTTCACCTGATGGTGTAACAATGTAAAAAATTGTTTAGAACTAGTAAGGCTTACACATTTGTCATTAATTGACATAGGAGATAAATGCTGAAGCTATTACAGACTTCAAACTGAGAGGAAAAAAGTGCCATGTATATGTTCATTGATAATCATATAATTTTGTCCCTGGTAAGACTAAAAAATGAAGTCTAACACAGGCAAGATCGCACTGAGACCAAAAGAAAGGAGGAAAGTCGGGCATTTATCCATTTATTCTACAGATGTTTTAAAGTTTCTATCATACTCCAAACACTGTGTGTGTCACAAGGGACATAGGAGTGAATAAGCCAGACACTGTGTGGCCTTTGTCCTCTTGTCAAGGGCAGCAGTGCCCTTCATCTTCCCCAAACCAATAGACAGTTTTCTGGCTTCATCTTATCCGACCTCTCAGCAACATCTGACCCAGCTGATCACTCCTTCCTTCTTGAAGCACTTGAACACCCCCCATCCCGGTTTTCTTCCTACCTCATTGGCTGCATCTAGTTAGTTTCTTCCTCTTTCCAGCGTTCAGTGATGATCACCCCGTGGCTCAGTTCTTGGCCATTTTCTCCATCCTCACTCTTTCCTTGGGTGGCCCCTTGTAGACTCAGGACATCAAATATCATCTTTGTGCTGTTAACGACCACATTCCTATCTCCAGCTCCCACTTCACTCCAAAGCTCCAGACTCGTATATCCAACTATGTCCTCAACATCCCCACTTGAAGGACTAATATGTATCTCAAATATATAACATGTTCAAAATAGACACCTGATCTCTGGCTCCCAGCACCTGATTTCTCCATGACCATTCACTACATGCTCAGGCCAAATACCTAAAAGTCTTCCTTGATTCTTCTGTTTCTTATCACCCCACAACCAATCCTCATCAAGTTCTGCTGACTCTACTTTGGAAACCTACCCTGAATCTAAGCCCATCACCACCACCTCATTCCCAGCTGCCCTATCTCCCCCAGGGCTGATGCAATAACCCGACTGGTTTTCCTGTTTCCACTCTTACTCTCCCATCTGGTCTATTCTCAACACAGCAACAAGATGTCCTTTTTTAAAATGTAAAGAGTTCCCATCACACTTGAAATCTCTAAACTCCCTACCTCACTCTGTAAGGACCTAAATGATCTGGCTGGACCTGAATTGAATCAGGACATACGCACTTGCTTTTTCTCTTCCAGGAACACTCTTTCTTAGGTCTTCAGATGGTTCACTCTGCCCTGGAATCAGAGAAGCCTTCCCAGACACCTTTTCTAAAATATTCTCTGCATCCCTCTGAACCCCATTCAGCTTTGTTTCTCCCTAAGTGCTTATTACCCCTATGAAATTACATCTTGGGTATTTACTTGTTGATTGCTTCTCCCATTAGGACATAAGGTGAGTGCTGATAACTTTGTCTTGTTCTCATGGGCACACAGTGGACTCTCGAGTACTAAGTGAAATAACAACCTTCTGCCTTCACAGACTTTATATCTGGTGAGAGATGACAGGGAAAAGACCTTGGGCCTCAAAAGACCTGGTTATCTGGTTTAGCATCTGTTGTTCACTGTGCTAATCTCACAATGTGCTACTTCACGTATTAGCATTTCTTATGCACCAGGCATTATGCTAAAATTATAGACATGTATTACCTTAATTTTTTTAAGTTTCTATGAGTAGGTACAGATATTTACCCCTCAGAGAGGGTAAATCACTTGTTGAAGGTCCTAGAGCTGGTCAGGGCCAGAACAGGGATTCAGTCTCGAATCCATCACGCTCCTGACCTACACACTTAACCACTAGCTGTGCTATGTGCCGCTCCATACGTCATTTCTAGAAATAGGGTGACAGAGCTAGAATGACCTCTAATGCTTCAATTCTACCTCCTAACCCAGAAAAAGAAATGTTGTCACTTGGCTTGCTTGAAATTTGATTAAATCACAAGAACTCTTCTATCCAGATACAGTGACTGGCCACAAACTAATGCAGAAACATGCACGGAGACCACGTGCCATGTCAGGGTGGTGAGGCAGCAAACGAGACATTGTTTCATGCCATTTCATCACTCATATTACCCACATTGTGAATTCTCCTCCCTAAAGATTATAAATTTAAACGAGAACTGCTAAAGGTAATAACTTCACAACCTGCAGTCAACTAAAGCAGAATACGTTTACTAAAATGCACTCACCCTGGTTCTTAACTTCATCTGTCACCAGCAAAAGCAGCTGTCTGGCTGATACAGAAAAAAGCCAAACCAACTCTCTGCCTAAACTTCTAGTACCTGATTGTGCAGGATGGAGTCTCTCGGGTGGACCCCTCTTACAATATGACATAGCTCCAAGAAAATATTCCAGTACCCTCCAGCTCAATTCTGAACCAGCTCAAGAGCTAAGAACAAGCACCATGAGTTCAGAGGTGCAGTAGTGACTTTTTTTCTTTGTTTCTTTCTTCTACTGTAATGAGGAACAAACCATCCCTGCTTCCTATTAAGGTGTCACTGGTACCCTATTAAGGGGCCACATGGGAATAGTACCATGGGTTCTTGCTGCCCACGTGCTCTAGCATATACAAGTGTAGGCCTACTATTTCCACATGCACACACTCACATACACACACACATCCTCCTTATCAACCTCGTGGTTTTTGATTGTGTATGGGATAGATATCATCCACTATGATAATGATACATAGTTATTTCACTGCAAGATATGATAAACGTTCAAAAAATCCTGACGCAATTCAAAGATTAGAAAGAATTACTTGGAAAACAAACTGTGCATCTGCATCATTCAGCTTCACCACTGAACATGAGCCAAAACTATTCTTTTGTTCTAAATTTACCAAAAACAATATCAACTGTGACATTTACCAACTCTCAGAACCTAATCTGAAATCTGTTTGGACTCTAAATAAACCCATAAATTTTATGGACCTGCTGGTAAGTGCCACATGCTGCAATACGACCCCATTTATATATAAAGTCTTAAAGGACTCAATTGATTCACAAAAATCAAAGCTTGGAAAATGTGAGTGTGAGAAAAGGAATAGGAAAAAAAGGGGGAGAATACCTGAGAGTAAAGGGAAGTGTCATTGCTTGGGGAATAAGAGAAAAGCTGTCACCCACAGATACGCCGCCGCCCACACCCATGTCCCCTTCTTAACTTTATGATAAGGTTTTCCAAGACAATACAACTCATCTCCTATCTTCTAACCTGGAAGCCTTTTTGCTAGACTTTTCTAGTTCCTGGGCATTTTCTGGTTTCTGGACTCCAGGTCTCCAGTCTTCAGATCAAAGATGAGTCTACAGACCGTCTAACTATTGGGAAAGTAGATAATTCTTTAGGGTTAAGAGAAGCTACCAGAAAGGACCATTCTTTCTTGGCTAAATCCCCAAAGATGAAATGACTTCTAAACAGTGCTTTGCCAGTTCCTCGCAAGATTAATTTTGGACACAGAAAAAAATGGAAATTCAGCAAAAATAGAAATTAAAACAACAGCCAGCTGCATGTACCCAAATACCTGAATAAAACAAGTCTTTAATCTCTTTGCCTTTGACAATCCCTAGCTACTTAGCTGTCTCTAGCACAGCACTACCAAGTCTGTGTCTGGCACATGTTAGGAAACTGCTAACTCATCCTGCAAGTCAGCCTTCACCTCTAGCTTCCAGTTTCTAAAAGGTGACCGGGATCTCACAAATCGTAAAACAATGCTACCTAGACATGAATCCCCGAAATCATTCATTCAACTTACTTACTTTACAATGAGCCCTGACTGCAAAGGTTACTCTCTTAAAATCTCAAAGTTAGTGCAAGACCTAGTAGTTTTGAGCCTCATTCTCCTAATCCCCAAGCCAGCATTTATTTCTACAATGGTACGGCATGAAGAAATGTATGGGTTTGCTATTCATCCATCCATGGATAAGCAAAAATGAGATTTTTTTAAAAAACTGCAACAAATGTAGCCAGTGTGGCTTAGTGACTAAGAGCATGTACCCTAGAGCCAAAGAGGCTGGGTCAGATCCCAGTATCTGCTGCTTACTAGCTGTGTGACATTGAGTAAATTATTCAACTACACCTTAGTTTCCTCATCTGTAAAATAGGAGGAATAATAATACCAATAAGTAGCATAACAGTACCCACTCCACTGGGTTTGGAGGCAGCTTAAGTGGGACAATATCTCATAATTTGTCTCATTACTACATGAAAAAATTAAGATATCAAGCACTTAGAATAACATCTACCATAAGTGTAATGTAAGTATTAGCTATCATTATTCTTTCAAATATGATTAAGACTATGAAGAAATCCTGAAAAGGAGGTTATGGTCTCACTTTTCTTTATTTTTCTGGGCTTGTTCTGAACACTTTTCAAATACACAAGCTTCATTTGATCCAGAGTATTTAGAAAGGAACTCAAAAGTATGGTTTCCTGTACTTTGCCTAGTCATCCTATTATTCTAGGCAATTTAAGAACAAGAATAAAAGGTAGGAAAGGTCCTACTAGTCATAGACATAATTCCCAACTTCTGTTTTGGGAATCCTTATTGATTTGACATCTCTAGAGGGTACCCCAGAATCCGTGGTGATGCTTCACAGAGACTAGGGTCCCATACTTGTTGGTTTGATTCTGGAAGAATCGCTGGAAGGGCAGTTTGCTCCAGCTCTCCAAAGCACCAGCACCAGCTGGGCAGCCCCTCATCTGGGGTCTGGGTCCCAGCTCCAAGCTTCTAGGTCCTGGTGGCTCCCAAACTCTTCCCTTCAATCCTCTAGCCTCAGGGTGTTAGCTGCTTCCTGCACTTACTATCTATATATGATCTCAAAGTTCTCTTTTTTCAGCTTTTCAGTCCTTCAATAACTGTTTAACAAATCTCTGATATAAATTCTCTATGTTAAAATAACTGCAGTGGCTTCTTTTTTCCTGACTGGTCCCTGGCTAATACACCATCTGATGGGCATTTAGCCCAAGCTTTCTCACACTGCACAAAATCACCCCGATTATTAAAAATGACAGAGAAGGCAACTCCATTCCTTCACCTAAAACATGTTGAATGTCTTTGTGTCACTCAGAGGGAGCTCTCCTTCTTCTTCTTCTTTTAAGAGAGAGGGTCTTGCTATATTGCCTCAGGCTGGTCTTGAACTCCTAAACTCAAGCGATCCTCCTGCTTCAGCTTCCCTGTAGCTGGTATGACAGAGGCGAGGCCACCGTAGGGAGCTCTTCCTAATGTCTAATTTCAATTCTTCCACTTGAGATATGAGATCTTCTCCTCTCAGCCTGTTATCAACGTAAACCATACATAAACTCCACACTGCCTAGAGAAACTCTATGTCATCTGTACATATTTTGTGACAATACTTGTCCCACCAATATTGATCTGAGTTTAAAACTTAAGTCCATTTTATTTCATGATTTTTATTTATGCTACAAGTTACAGTGCAAATCAAGGGAATATTGATCATCATTTTGATAGAAATATTATGAAGTATTGTCCAACATTTCATACATCTTATCACTGAAAACAAAGCAACTATATATCTGAGCCACGAATACAACCTACCTGAATCATCAGAATTTTAGCTAATTCCACATTTAGGTGCAAGCTTGTCTGACTAGCTTGTTTTGTCTTCTAGTGTAGTTGCGTTGGAGTATTTTCATATTTAAACACATATTATTTTATTATAAATTATATTATTTTTATAATTCCTTTTATAGTTCCTCAGACTGGAACTACACCAATGGCTTTCCTGGGTCTCCAGCTCGCTGTGCCGACTCAGATCTTGAGACTCAGCTTCCATAACTGTGTGAGCCAGTCCTCATAATAAATGCTTGTTGTGTGTGCGGGACCTGTGTGTGTGTGTGTGTCTCTAACTATATATATTTTATATATATTTTAT
>NW_012149764.1:2519039-2525880 GCF_000956105.1 Propithecus coquereli
GTCCACTTATACACAAACTTTCTTCTGCCTCTGCCATCCCTGAGACAGCAAGGCCAACCCCTCTTCTTCCTCCTCCTCCTCCTCAGCCTATTCAGCATGAAGATGATGAAAATGAAGACCTTTATGATGATCCACTTGTCCTTAATGAATAGTAAATATATTTTCTCTTCTTTATGATTTTCTTAATAACATTTTCTTTTCTCTAGCTTACTTTATTGTAAAAATATTGTACATAATATACCTAACATACAAAATGTGTGTTAATCGACTGTTATCGGTAAGGCTTCTGGTCAACAGTGGGCTATTATTAATTAAGTCTGGGGGGAGTCAAAAGTTGTATGTGGATTTTCAACTGCATGGGGGGGGTCGGTGACACAACCCCCACATTGTTGAAGGGTCGTGTGTGTGTGTATATATGTGTGTGTGTGTGTGTCCTATTGGTTCTGTTTCTCTGGAGAACTCTAATACAGACACTAAAAAACAGAAAAGTGGTCTTCAGGGAGAAGAATGAAGTGATGTGTAAGGAGAAGCAGAGATAAAAGATCATGTTGCCTAGGAGAAGCGTGGGGAAATAGTATGTTCTTATGATCCCTCAAAAGATCTAGCTGTGCATCTCCTTTTGTGTGCCATGAAACACCCCTGGTTCCTATAATAAATCCCTTTTACATAAGATAGCACAGTGGGCTTCAGGTACTTGCAACCAAAAGTCTTGGATAAGGGACTTGGGAAACCATGCCTTGCAGTAGAAAGCACTGTTCTCTGCTCACCGTAGTGCTTCCAGGAACAAGGCTCCCTGACTCATCCCGGCACTATACTTTAAGACACAGCTGTGGGCCCGAAAGAATCTGGATTCAATTCCCAGCTTTGCCACGTACTGGCCGTGTAACCACTGCTAAGTTACTTCATCTCTTCAAGCCTTGGTTTTCTTAATCTAATGATACATGGGGCTTTTATGAGAACTAAAGAGAAAATGAGCTCCAGGGCCGTCACAGAAGGCCTTGCAAGCTGTGCCCTAGTTCTGTGGCCAAGCAGCTCTGTCCAGGGCATCAGCTGGCCCAGAGTAAGGGCTCAGAAGGTAGCCACGTCTCTATCTTACCTTTCACTTCTTACTGCCTACCTAACTGCACAAAAACCACTGTTCTAAGCAAGCAATGAGTGGTACTTTTAACATAAATTGACACAAACACCTGCAACAATTTACTTGGCAGTAGTCTCTGCTTCAGCTTGCTGTTCTTTTCAAAATAAATATACACCAGACACTACACCACCACACATAGCAGAAATTCTGGTAGGCATCATGTATCTTTCAGGAAATTAGCCTCAATTGCCAAGAACCTAACCTTCTGAGGCAACCACTGTGCCAAAAAACAAAACACCCTATAGAGATATTTAGGGCTCTGGAGTCAGCAAGACGTGGGTTAAAATACCCAGCTCTTCTGCTGTGTGTTCTTGGGCAATTTTTCTTAATTTTTCTAAGCCTCTCTTTTCTCCTGTTGTGAATGGGGATACGTCATAGGGTTGTGGAGGATTAAATTAAGATATGTAAAGCTAAGCACAGTTCTAGAACATAGAAAATGCTAAATAATTGCTAGCTAGTTTATTTTCAACCCTAGAATAACCAGAAACTTGTCTGTTCTACATAATAATATATTAATAATCATTCACTGGCCCCAAAAGGTAATTTTGTATTAACTTATATAAGGCTAATTCTGGCAAGTAGGTAGAACTTATTTTATCTGAATCTAAATGCAATCAAACTTTCCCCTAAATGTAGGGTGGCCTGACATTACAGTTTGTATAGGATAGTTCTGAGCATAATCAGTAATAGGGCCTCGTTTCACTCTTAAAAGTGTCTCGGTTTGGATAATAAATTATATGCTCGTCCTACATAAATAAAGCAAAATCTTTAGATGGGAGATAAACTTTTAAAATATTTTATTTCACCTCAATGTTTATTTATTGTGGTTTAGATTTTTTCTCTCTAGTTTTTGAAGCCAACTATGAAACTAAAGAGCTTGTAGGGCTCTAAATCCACACGTCAAGTAGCTTTTCTGACTGCCCAGCCTCGGGAGTTATGACTGAGCCGCAGGCCTTCATTTCAAAGGACAAGTCACATAAATGAAGAGGGCAGCGGAGCGAGGAACGACAATACTTTACGTGCCTCTGGCAATTTACTGTTTAAAACGTACTTTCACATTTATTGTCTCATTTTGTCCTCAAAAGCAAATGCCATTTTGTGTTCCACCATCTTTCAGGCACCAGAGATTTCTACACAAGCAGGTGACTCCCTGGAAAGTCAATCCCCGTAGCTCCGGGGTTCTCTGAAGCTCTCGCTGCTCCCTACTCAAAATCCCCCATCTTCGCCTTCCCCAGCTTCTTCACTCCCATGGATTTGAAGACCTAGTTTTGGCCTTCTTGTCCCATTCGAAACCTTGCCTTGAACCTCCATCCCATCCTTAAGCCATCATGTGCAGCTTTGTTTATCAGCTTCATGAAACCAGTGATGAGAGGTGCTCTGGACATGCTCCTACTCAAGGACAAGTGGCCAAGCCTGCCCTTTAGCCTGGACTCTGCCCATTTGAGAATGAGCATAGGACATTCCCTCCCGTATTCTAGATGAGGAAACTGAGGCAGGGAGGCCAGGTAGCTTGGTGAGGTCACACACCAGCAAAGCCTAAACCGGAGGGTGGGCCATGAGTCCAGCGTCCACACTGTCTCCTACAGCAGTGCTTCTCAAATTTCAACACCCACTTGCAAGCTTAGCTATGCAATTTGCGGGGACCAGTGCAAAATGAAAATGCTGGGTCCCTTGTGTGAAAAGCAAGAAAAAATTCTTTCTCCTTTCTTGTTAGGTCTCTCTCTCAACTTATTTTTTAATTTGTTAGTTAACGTTAGGTTCCCTCGGCAAGAGATATACTCACAGGGCAAGTGCAGAACCTCAAAGGTGCCCAGAGCCTCACTCATAATTGGGCACAAGAAGCATGTACATCCCACTCCACCCTCCTCACACCCATGCTCAGGTCCCCATCCCCACTGGGGACAGAGGGCAGCAGGGAACACTGGGCAGTGGTCATCCTGGCAGGACGCATGAATTGGGACTCCAAGCCCCTCTGCATGCTCCAGTCTCCCATTTGACTTCACCAGCAAAACACAGATTCAAAGATAAAATTATTAAGATGTCAGGACAGCAAACACGGAACACTAAAGCGCAGGGGCAGGGTGCCCCTTCTGAGCACGGGACGCTGTGCGGTGGCTGCTCCCACAGCCGTGCAGCCAGCACTGTGCACACAAATCACCTGGGGATCTTGCTAAAATACACACTCTGATTTAGGAGGTCTGGGGTCGCCCTGAAACTGTGCATTTCTAACCAGCTCCTGGAAGATGCTAAAAGTGCTGGTCCTCAGACTATACTTGAGTAGCAAGGTCTTACAACACAACATTCATTTTTTTCACTTGTTTTTTATGTCAGAGCCAATTACAGACCTTCTATTTCTTTCATTATTCAAATAAGGCAGCCATGAAAATAGGTATTAAATACAAGTCACCATCCATTGTGTCTTTAAAATGTGATGAGTTGGAAATAACAGATCTATTCACAGTCATGATATCTGCCTACCTGGGTTTAAAGACTTCATAGAGAGGCAAGGAAAGGAACTTGTGCATGTGCTGATGTCACTCAGGTGGCCATAACACAAAGGTTGCCTGACTCCTCCCCAGGTGATAATGCTCTCCGTGCTCAAAGGGGACAACTGTTCACCGGCAAGTAAAATTTTCCAAAACAGGGGCTTGGTCCATTTCCTCAGCTTATGGATGGAAATGACAGCTAAATGGTTTGAGTGCTTAAAAGTATACTCTTTCAGGAAAGGCAGCCACACATTAAACTCTAATGGAGAGAAGGGGCAAGATTTCTCAGAACTCCTATAGCAAGAGCTCTCAGATTGTAGGGTCCTCTTCAGTGTAGAACCACACAGCACATACAGAATGAGATCACCAGCAACCTGAGCCTCAGTTGCTTCATCCCTAAAATGGGGCTAATTCCACTTATCCAGCCTCACGGGATGGTGCCTTTGATCAAAGCACATGGGATAATCAATATGAAAGTTTGTGAACTACAAAGTACATTAAAAGCAATGGCTGTTCCTGTTTAACAGCCTTAGAAAATGCTATAGGTGACTAATGAATGTTACATTTCAGCTTCATGTCCTACAGCATTTAAGGCATGGTGGGGGTGTTAACGGAGTACGTTCTTTCAAAGGTGCAATGCTACAAGACTGACGAACTGCTTTTGTAACTGGAACAAATCATGCTGGCCATTCAGTAATACTTGGAAATCCGTCATCAATTTGATTTATACCCAGCATCAATGAATCACACAAAGTGGACCCTGTGCAACCTAGGGAGTAAACAAAAGTAAACACTGCATTTCACCTGCCTTGATGGCAGGACAAAATGAAAACGCTGGCTACCTCAACTGGAATAATGCCTTTGGTCTCTGGCTGGTTTGGTTATTTTTGGAAACTTTTATGGAATATTAACCTTATTAGCTCTAATTCTACAGGAAGCCACATTGAAAGTGCAAGGAAATATAAATGATTAAAAAGCAGAAGTGGAAAAAAAGTAACCAAGTATTTTGCCCCAACTTTTTTTAGCTAATATATTAACTGTATCTCTTCAAAACTGTGGGACCCCAATCACCACTCCAGTCCCAGCTCTAACATTGCTGCATTCAACATGGTACTAGCAGACTTTTTTTCACTGTCTGTTGTCTTTCCAAGGATAGACATAACTAAAGGAATGATACAGGAAAGTAATATTTTAAATCGGTGGCAATGTTTTAAAATTTATGATGTAGTGGTGGGAGGAAAACACGAAGCCAGCTAACCCACTGACAAATCAAGCACTAACCTAAGTTGTATAACAGATTAAAATCAATTGAATTAGCCAAACACAAATAGTAAAAAATCAACATAAAACTTGATATGTGATTTAAAGTACATTAATTTTTCAACCTCCCAGGTTCACACAATATACTGTCTTTCTTAAACCAGGTCTTCACAAGAGACACCAGCCTTAAGTGACACAAAAGAGTTTTTTAATCCCAATTAGTTTGGTATCCTTTTGTTGATATTATTCTGTTTTTTTTCTGGCCAACAATAATGAATAACCCACAAACACTAATGAATAACTAACTCCCTTTGTCTCCAAGGACAGCAGAGCCCAACAAGAAATGTCAGAGGCCCTGAAGTAAAATAAAAACCTTTATAATGAAAATCTTCCCAATTATATAGTCCTCCGGGTACTGCGAATGTAGAATTGTCTTAAATATTTAAATAGTTGTGTCAAATGTACTCAACGTGGGATCATAAAACTGATTTCCCAGATGCTTTGAAAAACGCATTTCTACCAGTCTAATTACAATGAGTAACTGTTGGAGCAGGAAGTAGGGAAAATGCTATTATTGGTACAATATAACTGGGATCCTTTGCTCACAAATCCTACCAAGGCCAGTAAGTTGCCAATTGAAGCATGTCCTCCATGCTCACTCGGTGGCTCAGATATATAGGGACATGTTTATCTCCCCACATTAAAAATTTACATGTAGTAAGCAACCGATTTTAAAACTAATTTCTACTATCTTAGAAACACAAAAGCTAAAAGTAACTCTTCTCTATTGTAGGACAGAGAAAATAAAAAAACACTGACATTGCTGAGAATCAGTGTCCTCGCTGGCAAGTGTGCAGTGAGAAAATGTGAGGAAGAACTCAGTTATGTTATACTTTAACTGGAACCCATTACCTTTTTCTAATATATTGCCCAATCTGTCCACCAAAAGGGCTTAAAAGCAACGATATCCCAGAGTCAACAAGAACATCCGTTCAGCTAGTTTTCCAAATATCATTTCCCCCTAAAAGGAACTTGAGCATTTGGGGAAAATGGATGATTCTAGGTCTAGGTCTGGGAAGTACAAGGGAACCTGGAACTTCTTGTCATGTGTGAAAGCAAGGAAGTACTGAAGGGGAGTATGTCATAAAGACACAGGAACTGACTTCAAGGGGCTCCCACTGGCCAAATTTGGGACAATTCGAACATCAGAAAAAAAATGACTATAATGAATTATAGCACAGCAAATTTAAAAAAAAGAATACATGACTGATTCTGTGATAATTCTCAAAAAGAGAAGGGAGAGAAGCTCTTCTTTCCAGAAGAATACCAGCTAATGAATGTAGAATGAATAATAGAATCAGAAAATCAACATTATGCAATCAACAATGTAAAAACTGATTCAGACAAGATCATCAATGGATGCTTGTGGAGAACAGGATATTTGCACAAGATTACTTATTAATCTTGAAAGAGAAAGTGTCCTTCACAATGCGGAGATCTGGTGACACCACCTCAGCCAAGTGATCAAATTAGCATCACAAATACTAGGGTGAAAGAGCATTCAGTGCTTCCTAGTATAATGCAATGGGTGGTACACAAGTCACCAATGCAGTATTCTTGCCAAAAAGTTTAACCTGAACCCAACCATGAAAAAATAATCAGACAAACCAGACTGGGGAACAAGCAACTGGACTGAACTCTTTAGGAATATCAACACATTTTGTCATGAAATACAAAGAAAAGGCAGGGAGGGAGGCTGTTCTAACTCAGGAAACTAAAGAGATGTGACAACCCAATATGATATATGATCATTGATTATATCCTGGTCTAAAGAAAAAAAACAGCTATAAAGGACATTTGATTATAAGTGGGGAAAGAAAATAATTTATATTAAAGATAATACAAGTAAGGCCGGGTGCAGTGGCTCACGCCTGTAATCCTAGCACTCTGGGAGGCC
>NW_012149764.1:2526121-2562698 GCF_000956105.1 Propithecus coquereli
TAAATAATACAAGTATATCAAAATATAAAATGATAATATAAAATTAATTTGAGTATGGTTATATATGGTTATATTTTAAGATATAACCATATATAAATAGTACTGTTATATCAAAAGTTAAATTCCTTGGTTATGCTTAGTATATTTTGGTGATAGCATAAAAGAGACTTCCTTTGAATTGGGGGTAAAAGGTCACAATGTCTGCAATTTACTTTCAAGTGGCTCAACTTACTTGAAAGAGAAATAGCACGCAAAATGCTAAAAAAGTAAAATACAACATAGTATAATAGAACATAATACAAAATAATTTAAGGCAAGATCAAACTTTTTTAAAAAAGATAAATTCAGGATCAAAGAATGAATTGTATTTAAGAAGTAGTTATGTAAGAATTGGTTAATTTAAGTGGGAATAGCTGCATGGGGTGTCTGGGAAAGCTGAGGGACAGATCTGGTAAGAGTTGCCCTTTTTGTCCTTCTTCCTTCCCCCTGCACTCTTCTTAGAAGACAGACTTGATAGCTGGTGCTGGAGTAAGGCAGCCATTGTGCAACCAAGAGGAAAAGACTTAGTAGGAAAGCCCATGATCTTGGACCTGTGGGAGCCGAGCTGCCAACCCTCAGCAGCAATCACCTAGTCCAGCTTTCTCGGTGTGAGAAAAATAAACTTCTATGACAGAGTTCCCACATGTTCTCAATTCATAGCATGTTTAGTGTCTCAGTAATTTTTTTCACAGTGCCCCACAGGTGAAAAGAAACAACTAGCAGTTGCATTTATTAAGTAGTTAGGTGTCAAAAACTTAGTAACACTGATGTACTAATAACTTATTAGCTGTCTGAAAAAATAATACACACAAATTAAAAGAAAAAGAGCATTTTTATTTTGTTCCTAAATAATCACAATTACTACTGGGATATGTGTTGCAATTTTTCACTTCACTGCTTCTCAAACTTTGGAAAAAGATTAGATACCACTACCTGTTCCACATTGATTTTCACTTACTACTTACTTTTTTAAAATTGTGGTAAAATATACATAACATAAAATTGATTGTCCTAAACCACTGGTAAGTGTACAGTTCAGGGCATTAAGTACATTCTCATCGTCGTGCAGCCATCACCATTACTCATCTCCAGAACTTTTTCATCTTCACCAAATGAAACTGCATTCACCAAACACCAACTCTCCGTTCTCCCTTCCCTCAACCTCCAGCAACCACCATTCTTTCTGTCTCTATCAACTTGATTATTTCAGGAACTTCATATGAGAGGAATTATACAATATTTGTCCTCTTTTGACTGGCGCATTTCATTTAACATAATTTCCTAAAGGTTCATTCATGTTGCAGCATGTGTCAGAATTTTCTTTCTTTTTAAGACTGAATGACAGTCCATTGTATGGATAGACCACACTTCGTTTATCCACTCTTCCATCAGTGGACACGTGGGTTGCTTCCACTCTTTGGCTAGTGTGAATAATGCTGCCATGAACACAGGTGTACAAAGTACTTGCTTTTTTTACTCACAACTATGGAAATGGAGCTTCACAAAGATAGGACATCACCAAAGGGAACATAGCGCAACTTATTGTTAAAACTGTCAACCTTCTCAAGCTAGTAGTAGTCCTGGTGTCAGGATGTCACATATCCCCATGTTTCCTTCAAAATTTAAAATATCATGTGACCCCCAAGTATACTGTGGCACCGCAGTGACCTTGGTGCACTGTGTGGGAACCACACCCTATGATGCTAAAGCCACTATTACTTGAGTTTCCAATTGTGGGGAACTCAACCTTTAAGTAACATAAACATTACTATCAAATGTATGCTTCTCATGAGGCTTCCACTGGAGATTCTCCAGTCTTCACGTCAGATGCTTATCTGCATACAATCCTTAGGTAACTTATATCTCTGTACACAGCTCCACTGCATCCCCAAGGGTTGGTATAATCACTCTCAAGGCTTATAAAATGCATTTTTTTTAGCCACCATCTAAACTGCACCTTGCCCCAACACAATGGTAATCCACCGTGATGGTTAAAATTTATGTGCCAACTTGACTGGGCTACAGGCTGCCCAAATATTAGGGCAAACATTATTCTGATTGTTTGGGGATGAGATTAACATTTAGTCAGCGCACTGAATAGAGCATATTGCCCTCCCTAATGCAGGTGGTCCTTATCCAATCAGTTGAAGCCTGAATAGAACAAGGTTGACCCTTCCCCCAGTAAGGGAGAATTCTTTCTTGACTGATTGCCTTTGAACTGGGACATCAGCTTTTTTCTTGCCTTTCTACCCAAACTGAAACATCAGCTCTTCCTGGGTGTCAAGCCTGCCTTGGACAGAGCTGTTGGACGGAGACTATGTTAGAGGCTCTCCTCGTTCTCAGGCCTTCAGACTCAGACTGGAACTAGACCATCAGCTCTCCTGGGGCTCCAGCCTGCCGGTTCATCCTGCAGATCTTAGGACTTGCCAGCCTCCATTATCCCATGAGCCAATTCCTTATAATAAATCTCTTTATATACATAAATATACACATGCATATACATATACATCCTATTAGCTGTAGGATACTCTCCTGTTTCTGTGGAGAACCCCAACTACTACACCCAGAGTCACATGTTCCACCAGTGTCCTCAAGACAGATAGATCCAAACTCCTTGGCATGTCATTCAGGACCCTTCACCTGGCCCCCACTGGTTCCTCTCCAGCTTCATCTCTCAGCACAGTCTCCACAGCCCCCATCCATACGGAACCAGGTGGAAGTCCCTGAAATGCACCATGATCTCACCCCTCCAGGATTTGAGTGTGCTTTTCTCCCTACCCAGAACAAGTTCCAGACAGCCCCCTCCTTGTGCACATGTGCACATGTGCACACACAGGACACATGCATTGCATGATTGCAAGGCTAGCTCCTCATCCTTTCAGGTGTCTGCCTAGATAGCCTACTCTCCTCCCAGATCCACCTATCCACCTATCCAGGAACCCCTCTCAAATGTTGCCGTATTACTCCAAGTGTATCCCCATCAGAGCCCTTACTCTGTTTTATTTTAACTGCCCACTTATTTGTCTGAATTCTCCAACTCCTTGAGGGCAGGGACTATGTTTCATTGGCTACTGTATCTCCAGAACAGTGGCTCACCATAATATATGCTCAATAATTATTTCTTG
The DNA here is from genome assembly GCF_000956105.1 of Propithecus coquereli. Lineage (NCBI taxonomy): Eukaryota > Metazoa > Chordata > Mammalia > Primates > Indriidae > Propithecus > Propithecus coquereli. Next base: position 2,529,286 of record NW_012149764.1, read on the forward strand.
AGTAAACGATCAAAGTTCAAACAGTCCCAGATCACCATCCTCAACCAGTTATTGGCTTAGTTTAGGAAATGTCAACCAAGATCTGAAAGGGACACATTCGGCCACTTCTGGTACCATCCAGACTATGAGTGGTATCTAAGATGCAAGGCCAGGAGTGATAATAATACAGCCATCCTCATCCCCTTACCCACGCCCATGCACGATCCAACCATGTAGATCCAGGACAGGCACTGTAGGCCAGGAAGCTGGGAGAGGAGCCAAAGAGCCACAGAGAGGAGAATCAGGCAGCAGCACTATTTTGTGCATGCATTTCAAGGTGTATTTTCCCTGAGAATTCACTATCCCTTAAGTACCTGAAGCTTTTTAGAAATATGATTATTATTATAGCCACTTCTGGTCACCATCAAAGTGATATTCCCAAACTCCTTACTGGCCAATGACCTTGAAGTTACTTATTCCTTCTAGACCTTAGCTCCCTGATCAGTCAAATCAACCACAGCACACAACTCAGGGCTGCTGTGAGGAATAACTGAGACTATGTATAGAAAAGCACTTAACATGGTGCCTGACGCACGGTGAGTTATGCTATAATAAAGGCAAGTTATTAATATTATCACCATGATTACTGTCAGTCAGGATTGCAAACATAAGTACGTATAGAAGCAAGCTACAGTTCATTAGTCAAGCATGAGCTGAAAGATTTCACTGGGCCTCAGCCCCTGAAAATCCAAACACCTGAGCTGGACACGAAAGAGCTCAGCTTGCCATGCCATGGATACAGCAACCTGACAACGAGAAACCTATTTGGGATGTATCCCCCAGGGAAACTTTTTCCTATACCTATACTAAATATCAGTACCTCTAAGAAATAAAATAACTCAAAACCAAATCTAGACCATAAATAAATAAATTTAAACAAAAAGAAGAAAATAAATAAGTAAATACACTATGTGGATGCTTAGTGTTGTTGGTTTTGGTTTTGTTTGTTTGTTTTTTTTTCCACCTGCCCATTTATACCTTCTCCATACACTGAAATACACAGACACCAAGACAAACAAGTTTTTGGCTCCTTGCCTGATATAAATCATTATTCACCCTAATTAACTGGGTGAGTGGCTCTTCTGAAGGCTGCTAGTAATTCTATTTGGTGGTGCAAGCGCTTTTAATATAAACATTTAAGACTAATACCTTAAGGAATATATAATTGTGCTATTTTACACAGCAAAGCTGTATTTTACATGGGATACCTGCTCTTTCTCTTTTTAGCCTAAATACACATATCATCTATGACATAACCTCATTAAGTCAACATCAGCTTCTAAAGAGTGTGTCATTCAAATAATTTGCTATTCACCAACAATTATTCTTTAATATAAAATATATGGTAATTCAAACACTATTGAATTAAAAGCACATTCTCTCTACACTTCAGAGTAACTAGATCTTCTAGTTCTCCACAAGCACAAAGTATACCTTTTTATTATTCTCTTTTAGCTTTTCTCTTGTTACTAGCTGTGTTATAAAAATTATAGGCTTAGCTCTTAAAATAATTTGTTATCATTTATATGTACTGATTCCTCATGTTATTGGTTATTAAAATTTCTCCTGTTTTTATCCTTTTCCTTCCAAACACCACCTTCCTTCTAGCACTTCTGGCACTAGGATAGGACAGTTCCGGTCACTCCTCTGTCCACGGCCTGGAGAATTCAGCCCTCAGGAGCCAGGGCACAGCTACATGTACCCAGAGGGCAGGATCTTGCTAAACTAGCTCTTACCCAAGCCTCCACCACCCATCCTACCTCCTTATTTCTGATGTTTCTGTCTGTCTTCCACCGTTTCACAGTCCCATGAGGTGTCACATGCTCCTACCCAGCATTTATCACTGGAGGCCCCCTTGCCCACACGCACACACACATGCATGCGCGCTTGCACATGCATGTGCATACACGACCACCCCCTTACCAAGCAAGCTATATGTCATTGTGACACCATCAACTTTGACCCTGATGTTGAATAATGTATTTTTTTCATAGGGTTTGCTGGCAGAGAAGGCACTAGGGGAAGAAAAAAAAAGAGTTTCCATTTTTAAAAGATCCCAGAAAGACAATCCTACCTTTCCCAGGATTAGGAGGAAAAGAGCTTCCAAACTCCTGCTGCTTTGGCTTTAAAGTGTGTGACCCTGACATGCCTCCAGCCTGGGTAACCTGGAATCGCGGCTTCCCATTGGTGAGCACTTGTTTCCTGGGGCTCAAGGCGGGCAGATGGATGGGGCTCTCAGCCATGTTGTTCTGAGGAGCCATCCCTCCTCCACAGGGCATCTTGAGATGGAGGTTGTTAGCAAGGCTTCCAATAGCGGGGCTTGGTGTGCCACCACAGGGCGAGGGGCCAGGAGTCCCCGAGTGCGCTCGGATGGGAGGAATGTGTTGGCCACTGATCATCCCAAGCCCCTGTGGGGTTCCCAGTGTCCGGTGGAGACTCATGCTGCATGACCTTCCATTCATTCTGAAAAACCTGTGGCCAGGATGGTCAAATATCCAATGGCACTAATGACTCCTTTCAGGCAAAGTCCAATAAGTTATCCATGGTGTGGGTTATAAGCCTGTTTAAAAAAATAAATGCAGGCATTTTTAAAAGTAAAAGAGAAAATAAGATACAGTGAGTTTTCAACTGTGTATAGCATTCATATCAGGAAGAAAAGAAGTACTCTTAGCAAAATGGTCTTTTATGTAGAACAGGGTCATGAAATACATGGCTCTTTGGCAAGCACTCTCCCCTTCTGCACTGATGGGAGACTTGGATTATGGATCACTGCATTGTTTTGTCAGCCACTGAGCCCTTCTCAATACACTGCTCTTGGCAACTACAACCAATCTACTGGTGCCAGCTTGCAAAATGAAACTTATTTTGCTCCCTCGATGATCTGTCCATACTAGTTCACTTTTGCTACAGTGGGTCTTGGGAAACACAAAGCACCACCTTCATGAGCTCAGACCAAGGCTTCGAAGTTTCCGGTAAACGAACACAAAGCAGACATGGCCTCTAAATGAGACTGATGGCGACATCAGGCCATCTCCATTTCACTCTAAGAGCTACCTTTTCACAGCCCTTAGATTTACAAAAGATAAAAATCTAAGCCTGGGAATATCATAAAGATTTCACACATCCATATAGACAAATAGTCACAGCAGCGTTAGAGTCTTGGATATTGATCCTGAGTTACAGGGATAGAAGTAGAATCAACACCACAGTACTGTAACCTTCCATTAAGACCCTAGAAAAGGGAAAAGCTGTGCAAAACTCCTTATGGAAAGCATAAAAAAAAGAAAAGCCCTTCCAAAAGTGAGCTGTTCAGTATGTTCACCATACATGACATACAGTAGTAAATCAGCCACAGTCCCACAAAGCTTCCTACCATTAAGGAAGCAGAGAGAGAACCAGGAGAAGTACTGATGCAACCGCAGGACATCCCCATCCCCCCACATGTGATGAAGTCAGTATCCACGGTTCTAAATCACTAAGGAAGGCCCTTCCCTTCCTTGACCAATAACTCCCCGAAATGTATGCAATAAGGTGGCTCAGTGCCATGGTAGTGCTACTACTTCAAATGTATGATAGACACGGTCACAATCTTATCTTTTATATAGACATGATAGTCATAAAAAGAAGCCAAAGCTGAATAAACACATAAAATAGAGACTGAGAACAAAGCGGTAGGAACCAGATAGCTTCAATTGGATGATTCCTACTTTTTTTGTATGATCCACACAAAATCTTGGACGAATATTTCAACTCAACTCCCCAAAAAAAAGACTCCATAAATCATCAAAAAAAGAATATCAAGGACATAGAACATTTTGTGATGAGTTTCTTTTTCTCTTTTATTTCAAAACATCAAAAATACTTAATTCTTAGCCGTATTCCTCTAGCTCAGGTCTCACTCCACCCCTCCCCTCTACTATAATCACCATGAATGGACAAATAAGTCCAGATTACCCAAACCTGCATCATTTAAGTTTGTTTATGGAACAATAATAAATAGTCCCTGAAATAGGAGTGGCTGTAAAAAATTTTTTCCACTGGAAAAATGCCAGTGTCTTTTATGTTGTGTCCATGTAGGAGAACTCAAGTCTGTTACCAGCCAGTCTGCTGATTCATTCATTGGTTGATTGTGAGCAAGAGTCATTTAATGTCTCTGTGCTTTGCCAGATAAAACTGGCCATCTATCCTCCACTCATTGATAAAATAGTGTTTTCTGAGCGCTCTGAACCCTAGAAAAGAAAGCACTTATTCAGAAGCAACCAAAAAAAAAGGCAAAAGAAATATGTCATATTGGCAATTTTTTGAAAATGAAGAATTGTTCAACATGACTGGAAATATGAGTCACTAAGACCATGGTCCAAGTGACAAGTGTCTGAAGATTTGCAGACTGTGCCCATTTCCAGGTTTTTAAAAATAAGGGAGTCATTTTTGGCAGTAAGATCATATACAAGCAGGAATTCTCATCAAAAATCTGGATAAAAACACGTAAGGAGGTACTTAGCATTAGGCTCAATCATTAAGAAGGTGAGTCTTCAAGAAGGAAAAATAATTAAAGCACTGAGAACTTAATTAAGTATCAAGCACTCACACCTGCTTGGCTTGAATATTTATTTTATTTTTATTTTTTATAAACTACACTCCTGTTTTAAATAGTTTTAGGTTGAAAGTAAAAACAACAACAAAATGTAGTTAAATTTTATTGCTAAAAAATCAGCAGTCAGAAATTAAAGTGATTAATACCATAAAGAAAAACCAAGAGGCCAATGGCATGTGAGCCGAGCAAAACCAGCCTCAAGACAAAAATAAAAGAAACTACATGAAAATATGCCTAATATTCCAGTTTCACATTAATTATGCCAACAGATTTTTCAAGCATTAGACACCAGAATGTAAAAATCAATTTTGTCTATTATAAATTGGCAAAATATTCTATATTATAATATTTTTGCATACTTTTTAAGTAGGCCATATGATTAAGGTATAATTCTAAGTCTGCATGGTAACAAAAAGGGATAAACTGCTAACTTTTAAGAAAGACACATCTTCATAAAGTCAGGGAAAAGAGCACTCAAAAAATCAAGATACCTGAGTTCTGCTTCTGGCAAATCATTTACAACTTCTCTGGACTTAACTGTTTTTCATTCATAAAAGGTTAAGGAGGTTGGATATATTCACTGTAGTCTCTTGAAATTCTGTTATTCCAATTAAGATAAGGAAGATTATCAAAAATACCCACTTACTATTACCAAGAATAAATATGTAGATTTTATACCTATGGCACTGAAATCTAGGAGGACTGGGTAGATGAGGAAGCAAAAATAATAGCAACCTCTGCCAACTCCATCAAAACAAGAGCTGGTAGAAAGGTTCTCCCACCAGCAACATGCTGATAGGCAACACTAACCATGAAGAACGAATTTTAGGATTGAAATTACACTTTGCCAAAAAAGCAAAATCTCAACTAATCAGTATCGGCAACCTAAGTGGTGGGATTCCATTGGAAGGGCATCTTTCTATTTAAAAACTTGATCAAATTCTCCAGCATTTTCTCCTCTATCCTCTATCCAACTACTCTACCCCAGGGTACCACCATCATCACCAACAAAAGAAAAAAGAAAAAGAAAAATGAAGAGACTCTGGGAGTATAAATTTAGGATATTTTGGATCTGACGTATTAACATATTTACATTTTTAATGCTCTGTTAGTTCACACAATGGAAATGTTCGTTCTGCTAATATGAGTCAACACGAGAGTTAATAAATCTTTCCTTTTGACCACTTTCGAACTCTTAAAATACACTCCTGTAAATCAGGTCAGAGAGGAAATTACTTAAGCCCTAAGGAAACTAAGGCACAAAACCATTTAATAATTCCACTAGTTTTCTGGAAAAGCATGACTTTAATCAAAATATCAAATCATGACTCTACCTTCTACCTGAGGCTCCAGCCACTGTTCCTCATGGATTAAAAAATTAAACAAACAAAAAGGAATGTTAACTCATCCATTCAAGAAAATTTCAAAAACACGACTTCCAAAATGCCTATTTACAGCCAAAGGCCCTTTCTTAGTAAATATCATTAATAGACTCATCTAGAGTCATAATTCATCTGATGAGCCAGTTAATTATTAATTTTCATACATCATTTCATTTCCTTAGGCTGCATTTAGCCTTTGTTACATTTTCCATTTCTTATGCCACAAGCATTTCTTACCCTGCATAGAAAACCTGATAATGAGGCACAAAATACGGTGAGCAAACAAACTGCTCCTGAGTCTGCTGCATATATATATGTCTAAGTCATCTAAAGTGGAGTTTTTATTGATTTTTTTTATTTTTTCCCTTTAGGTTCATGATTGTATAATTTCATTAACACTGCCTTTTCAACACCGCGGCCTTGATCCTTAATAGGCCCATGTTATTCCCATGGGCTTCTCTTGTTACAGCTTTTGTAGCCAGAAGAATATAGAAATGAAAAGCCTATTGATAGATAATATAAGTTATTCTCATGCACGGTTGCAGTGTGAAGCACATTTTGCAATTCAATCAAGGACAGATAGAGCTGAATGTTCTTAGATCCCAGGAGTTCATTTTAATAAGCAGAATGTACCTTGTCCTAACACAGGTGACTGACTCCTCAGAAAAGATTGTATAAACAAAAACCAATCATGTAAGTCATTTTATTGGCAACAATATAAACACAGCTATATTAGATGTCACCAATAAATCAAAATTATTCTTGTCTGCAATTTTAACATGAGGAAAGTGCAAACATGTGCCTGTGAGGCTGGAGGATATTATAGAGGAAACGTATTGGATGTGTACAATATTATTTCTCTAAATTGAAACTGGAGGGTACTATATTATGCTACAGTAGCTCACAACAAGGAATAGTTGATCATTTCTGTGGTTCCATAACTTTATTCAGTGACACTGGCAAATTCAAAGAATTTACAATAGAAGTTACACAGAAACAGAGCTAAGATAATTCCTCATTAACGAGATGTGTAGTAAAATCTTAGGGAGGTTACACCTAACTAGTATGTATAGACCTATTCACTTGGGTACTCCCAAGGTCTAATGTTGGCAATTCTAAGAGTATTAACATATTTGTTCTGAACACTGAGCTGTATAGATGTTACTTAAGCAATATAATCACCATTAAGATGAAATCAAAGAGGTTTCATTCTGAGTTATACCAATTAAAAATATGAAGACAAATATGTGTTCCCTCCAGAGATTCAAGAGCATTCTTTCAAAGAGCAGTCAGAAAAGATAACCTAATGTGGCTGGGCACAGTGGCTCAAGCCTGTATTCCTAGCACTTTGGGAGGCCGAGGTGGGAGGATCACTTGAGGCCAAGAGATCGAGACTGGCCTGGGCAATAGCAAGACCCCATCTCTATAAAAATTTTTTTTAAAAAATTAGCTGGGCATGGTGTCATGCACCTATAGTTCCTGCTACTCGGGAGGCTGAGGCAGGAGGATTGCTTGAGCCCAAGAATTCAAGGCTGCAGTGAGCTATGATAATGCCACTGCACTCTAGCCCAGGCAACAGAGAGAGACCCTGTTCATAATAATGATAATATAATGAACATTATGGATCCTATTTAATAGAAACACTGACTTTGTTTTTTCTGTGGATTCCAACCCTTAGCTATCTAATTAGATATACGTTTAAGCTTTTACTTTATAAAATTTTCTCAAAAATAAAAATAATCTTTCCTAAGTTAATGGAGTGAAACAACTGGCAGTGTCATTGTAAATTTAAATTAATGGCTATGATACTCAAAATATAGGTAGTAAACACAGGACACAGAGGAAAGAAAGAGGAAGGGAAATGGGAAAGGAAGAGAGTGGGAAAAAAGGAATGACCAAGTCCAATTCAGGAATTTATTCCTAGTCAGTCAATCTTACCTGAAAAATCAGAAGCAGTGATGAGAACCTGCCACACAATGACAGTCACTACAGATTGCTGGAGGAAATTCAGAACCTTCAGGAAAACGCTGCTGGAGGGCCATATTAAAAGTTCAACAACCTCTCTCAGAATCCACTTTCCACACTTCAGTGCATCTATACAACTCTCATATCCTCCAGTTTACTAAATGTCACTACTTCTAGTAGTAATACTTAGAGTGTTTCACTTACTTTGCATCAGTCATTAACTCATCAATGAGTACAGAAAGGTCTAGAGAACTGTGGTCCTACCAAAAACGGCAAGGGAAAGGAAGATAATTAGGGATTTCCTTGGTCAGCTATAAGAAATCATACAAAATCAGAATGCACTTGGAACCAAAAAGATTTTTAAGACAAACACGAGTAAGTTCAGAAAGCACCATGCTTTGATCCATGCATTGGCCCAGTCTAGGTTATGAATATGCTGTAAGTTCCTAGATCTATGTTTAATGAAGTACTCTTTCCAAAGCAGTGTTTTTCAAAGTAGGATGCAATTCACTGGTGTTTTATGAAATCAATCATTCAATACAGAGAGCATTTTTTAATGAAATAGAACTACTAGAATAAAATAGAAGCTATCAGTTCATCAAATGGATTAATGGTCTGGTATCTGTTTTATTTCAGTTTATTTGTGGGTTATATATCTGCATATTCACATGCATATATGTCTTCTGCATAAGATATAAAATATATTTTAGGGTGAGTCACAATCAAAATAGCATAAAAGCCACTGTTACAAAAGCATTTGGACTATATGCCTACCCAAGTACTTACAAAGAACAGCCGCAGGTAAAGACAGAGTTAAATAGTCAAAGTAAAATAAATACCAAAATATAGCTGGAATGAAGAATGGAAAAGATCTAGAAGTTCAACATTTTTGGCTTTATAAAAAAATAAAGATTAAATTATACAAAGCCACATTACTACCACTGCTATCTTTCATTGTGCCTTTTACTCAGTAAATATCAATTGATCAATTGTGTTCAATAAGGAACAAGTGATCAACCAACTAACAGAATCAGGATCAAAATGACTGATAATTTTAGATCTTTCTTGTTGCAGAGGGTAGACAACCTTCCCTGGAATAAAATCCCTATTCTTACACTGCTAAAGAAAGAAAAGTTTAAATTAACACATAATGTCTGTGAGAACCGAGTCTTTCAAAATGTGTTCTTAATATGAGTTAACCATCAGATCCTAAGAAAAGGAATTTGAAATGGAAAAATGAGCACATTCCCAATGATGTCACTGCTGAATTAATTACCTGAATTGCAAAGAGTGAACACCACATGGCTATGGTTTGATACACAAAGGCTTCTTCTTCAGAAATATAAAAGCAAAATAACTGGCTGGAGATTTTTCTTAAAAAAAGAAAAATCCTTACACAAGGAGGTACATAGGTAGTAAAACACAGCCAATGAAAAGAGCATTCTTTGTCACTTAGTCTGTGTAACTAACAACTCAGTCCACGTGAACAGCTGTTTGCAAGGCTAAAAATCACAATCCTTTTAAAAAGGTAATAAACATGTACCTATGCAAGATTCTAGAAACAAAATTTACCACTCCTTAAACCAAATATTCAGGGATATTAATGTGTACCGATCACACATGTAACTGAGTGATTTTTTCCTTCAATGTAGTTATTGCTTCAAAGTGACCAATGTAACTATTTTTGGCTGTTAGTAGACAGAAGTTTTATACAAGTTAAATTATGTTCACTGACATCACTACAGAAGTATGAATGTCCACAACAATGACTAGGCCCTTAACCAACATGACAACATATTTATTAAAGAAATTTTTTTAAACCCCCATGAATGACTCAGCCAAGTTACAGACAGAAGTGGAATCTATTGGTCATGCTGAAAAGGTTGGGAAAACATTAATCCATTTCTTCACACACAAGAATAACAAGAATTCATACCTAGCCCTGGCATCTAGTTGATTTCTGTGTAAAGTATTCAGCAGGTCTAGAAACGAAACTTCATAGATCTGGCTCACAACTTCAGAAATAACTGGTATACAGAAAGTCTGATCTCTTTACCAAGGAGCCTAGGACAGGGTTTGACCTTGCACTGTGACCCTTTCTGCCCAACTGCAGTTCAGCAAGGCTGACTGCATCTGAAGGAATGTACAGTCGTTCATGTTCTTGGCCTTGAAGAGATCACGTCGGACAAGGAGCCCCCACCAGTTCTTTTTGTCTCAAGTCTGTCCTTAGCTACTTAGAGCTTTCATGATTCAAGTTTTACAGACAAAACCCTGATTTTGTTCCCAAAGTGGAACAACATGATTGGATCCTATTCATTCTAGACATTGCCTTGGATTCTACCTTGATGGTCGTTTCCCTCCTCCCTTCTTTTGTCCTCTTTCTCCCCAAATTCAGACCCTGTTTATCCTCCGGGCCCACCCCAAATACTCACATTAGGCCCTCCTTCATTTCTTAGTCTCCACATCTCTGATCTGTAAAATGGGGATAATTACGCTATTGTGCAGTTCATAATATCACAGAATAGTAAATGAGAAAATGCGTGTTGCCTGCTTAGCATGCTGCTCAGTACATAAAGGGACCCAATACTTGTTAAATATTTTACATTACACACCTCTCTGTTAACATTCAAAACTTTCTACAATGTATTATACTTATTTGCCTGTTTCATCTCCCTGTCTAAATTCTAATTTCATAAGTTTTGGGGTTATGTCTAATTTATCTTTGAACTTTCCCTAGCCCTTACATGTACATAGATTATTTTATACTATAACTACATGTTTATATTTTTCACACTATATTTATCATACAGATATATTTTTATACTACTTATATATTCACATATATTTATTAGTATTTATATTACTTATACCATACTGATCATTTATACTGAAAAATATGGTATAAGTGAAATATATAATTATAACTCACATTTATCATTTATTGCCTGAATAAATACAAAAGTGAGGTACGAACATATAATCATGAATCCCATGTTCTGTGGCTTATGCAACTTAATTACAGCTGCATTGTTTCCTAGTCTATTCCTTTCTCTACTAGGAAAAAGTAGCACAGAAATTGTATTCCACTCTTCTGGGCAGGCATGTTATTCTTGTCTTTAACTTGGCATACTGGTGAACAATGAAAATCCTGGCTAAAAGCTGCAAAACCAATAGAGTTGCTCCAGTACTGAGACCAGGCACGTCTTTTCCCACTGTAAGGGTTGTTGGCCCTCACAAAGGGGCTGTGAAATACATTCTGGGTTGTCACAGTGGAAGAAGCTCCGCACCACACTCCTGCTCTACCTCCACTGATGTCACACGAGACGTTTCACTTGTGTCTGTTTGGTCTCCCCAACCAGACTGTCATTCGAATATAAATACAGCTTTATGTTTTGTTAGTGTTTTTCCTTAATTCTATCATATTAAGTAATGCCTCACCAAGTCATTTCTGCAAGCCAAACTGTTTCCATCATCTTTAAAGGGGAGTCCAAATTATTTGACCTACTAAAAGTGTGTTGTGTAGAGCGAAAGAAGCCAGACAGACCCAAGAGTGCATATTGAATTATTCCATTTACATAAGATATTTTTAAAACAGGAAAAACTAATATATCTGTTAGAAGTCAGGGCAGCGGTCACCTTAGGTGAAGGTGGTAATTGGAATAGAGTATGAAGGATATTTCTGGTGTGTTGGTAATGTTCTGTTTCCTGATCTGGATGCTAGTTATGCAGGTGTGTTCAGTTTGTGAAAATTCATCAAGCTTAAGATAGACGTGCTTTTCTGTAAGGATATTTTATTTCATCTCAATAAAAAAAAAATCGTGTTCTTGTGTCAACTCTGCCTAAAGTAAGTGGGAAACTAGGAAAATTTGGAACTTGGGCATCTTTTGATCAAACTATGTGTTAATGTCATTTTAAAAGTTTTGTTCTGTCTCATTTTCCTTTAATAAGAATGGCAACATATTTTTATTGCACAGATTTCCTATGTGCCTTTTTCTCCCCAGTCTCATAGATTGAGTCTACGAACCCATCCAACTTAGGGAAAAGTTAAAAGAGTTAAGTTCTGTATTTCCACCTTCTGTACAATATAATAGCCTCTATAGAAAATAATTACAGAAACACAAGAAATTAATTCTCTGGAGATGAGAATGTGCATGGGATGCCACTTTCTGAATTATCTCCTTCAAGAAGTACTCCTATAATCTGGAAGAAATGCAAGTTAACATTCCAGCTCCAAAGATCAATAACTACAACATGAGAGGGACACCAGGGGAAAGAATGAACATCCTCAGGCTTAATTTACCAGCTGGAAAGAACACTCGAAGAAAAAAAGACTGAAAACACTGAGCTCTCTTCTGAAACCATGGAGGGACCACTTTCTGCTATGTAAATCAAGGCAGAGCCAATACAAAACATTAATTTGATATTATTTAACCTCCCCCACCCTATTCTGGCCCAGTGGGAATTTCACCCACCTGGTGGATCCTGGAGTCCTCCCCCTCCAAAAAAGTTGCCTTTTGCTATTTGAAATAATGATCACAGGTCTCTGATAGCCTGACTACTATTAAGGAACTTGGGTGTAATATGGAGATCAGAGAAAAGATGCTCTCCCCAAATTGGCCTAAGGTGAAACAAGGAGAGGGGAAGTTACAGCAGCAGTTAACTACTCATACTCAAGGATTACTGGGCAAGAAAGGAAAGGAGTTAACCAACTACCAATAAGGAAAGGTGTTTTTGAAAATAACTGGGAAAGATATGTGCCCCACCCTTCCTTTCAAAAATAGTGTGAAAGATAGTCTGGCTGCACGGACAATTGGTGAAAATATATGAAAACTGTAGTAAGTTTAATGATGGTCCTTAAACTTCAGCTTGCTCTCGGTTGCAGAAAATAATCACTCCAAACCTTCCCAGAACAACCTTCATTATGGCAGATCCTTTTTGTGCAAACTTTTGCAGGTTGCACCTGCTCCACACAGCACCAATGGAATTAACTTGGAGAAGAGAGAAGAAATATGAAGATTTAAACCAACACAAATCAATTTTGTAAGAAAAAAAAAAAAAACAGTCCCCCAGTTTAGTCTAAAAAAGAAGGTCTGGTGAGGAACAAGACAGAGGGGGAAACAGACATCTGGCTAACTCCCAAGGCAGAAATCATGACTCATCAAAGCTTTCAGAAGGGACAGAATGAGAATGCATTTCTCTTGAGTTCTTGGCCCTTCGGGCCAAGAAATTCTGTCTGAACTGGGAACTGGGAATTTTAAATGTTCGTCCTGGGCCTTAAACAACTGGCTGTGAGACCGTGGGCAAAACCCCTAAAGTCTCTGAGGCTCGGTTTCCTCATCAGTAGGTGATCGCCAAGGTCCCCTCTAGCTGTAACAGTCTATACTTGAGATTCCCGGTCCCATAAATCCAAAGGGAATTGGTCCACTGGGGGGAGCTGCAGAACTTCCCTCTCCTCACAAACTCCAGGGCCCCAGGGGCCCCAACAGCAGGGAGACGCTGCTGTCCTGGAAGAAGGTGGCTCTGCCGGCTCAAGGAGAGGGTGCAAGCGCCCTCCTCTCTGTAAAAGGGGCCGCAATGGCAGGAGTCCAGTCCCTACAGCCTCTGCTCCCTGAGATTCCGGCAGTAACTCTGCTTCCTCCTGCCCTGGGTTTAGATGCTCCAGAGATGAGGGCCAAGCTGATGCCAGGGAAGCCTAGCGGGGTTGGGGGATGGGGAGGCATACAGAGCAGGGGGGCGGAGAGCTCTCCAGCGAGGAGCAGGGCTGGCGAGGTCGGGAGAGGTGACCGGGCCCGCCAGGCTAGGGAGAGGCGCGAAGAACCAGCCAGGAGGAGGGCAGCCCTTACTGGTTCCCTGCCCCACTAGCTTGGCCCCTGGGGTTGGAGGCCCGGGCCCCTGGGCTCCCCGGCGCGGAGCTAGGGGCGGGTCCGGAGGCGGAGGCGACAGCGCCCGGCGGGGAGCGAGCTGCTGCGACCCCGTCACTCCCCCGCCGCCTCCGCCCCTAACCCTCGGCCCTGTCCGCCAGCGAGCAAACGCAGCAAAACAAAACAAACTGGTGCCGGCTTCCTGTTGTGCAACCCAGTCCTGAGTAAGTCGAGGGCCGAAAGGGCGCCGCGGCGAGGAAGCCCGGGCGGCGGGGACCCGCGCGCGCTGCCCGGCCCAGCTGGAGCCGGGAGCCCCGACCCGGCCCGCCGCCCCCGGGAGACCGCCGCCGCCCCCTGGCCCCGATCCCCCCCAAACGAGTCCTGACCTCGGGTCTCCTGTCGCTTCTCGCCTCTCAAACACCCCGAACAAGTCGGAGGGCGCGACCGGCGGAGCCAGAAACTCTTCCCCAAAGTTTCTCCCTCCAGGTACCTAATTGAATCACCCATAGGATGACAAATCAGCGAGGGCCAAGATTTCCAGACACTTGGGTGACTTCCTCGTCCCCGAGGTGACTTGTCAGCTCCAGTGAGTAACTTGGAACTGTCGCTCGGGGCAAGGTGTGTGTCTAGGAGAGAGCCGGCAGCTCACTCACGCTTTCCAGAGAGCGGCCCCGGCCGACTTCAGAATACACACAGGGTCATTTATAGGGACTGGAGCCCTGCGCAGGACAAAGTCTCAGACCGAGACATTTTCCAAACAGTGCTGACATTTTGTCCGGCCCCATAAAATGTAAACGCAAGGTGACGAACCCGGCGGGGAGGGCTCGTGTCTGACTGTGTCTGCGCGTTCGCGGCGTGGGAGGTTACGGTTACAGACCGGGCAGCTGCGGGGAGCTGGAGCCGTACCGAGACGAGTAGAGGTACCCTCAGCCCGATGACCTCCCGTAACTGTGGGCACACCGGCTTGGGTGAGACACCAGCGAGGAAAACAGCCTTCGTGGAGCTCCACAAACACGTGGAACTGGCAGAGGCGACTACAGCCCAATGTGTGCGCGGGAGACCTCACGTCACCCCATCAATTCCCACTTGGCCGAAGTTTCCCTTCAGTGGGGACACGGGGGTGGCGTGCCCGTGAGAACTGTAACTTGTCCTGATTGTGTAGCCCTCTGGCCCTGTACTTTAAAAGGAAAAACAAAAACAAAAACTCTCCCCAATTAACCGAACTTTAAAACCTTGTTGATTTCCTTTCCGTCTTCTACCCTGCGCACTTAGGCAACTGACAAGAGCGCAGCTTGGTTCCTAATTGCGTGTTGCTATCTTCCTCCGAAACCACAGGTCTCTAAATGACCTATGGATCTGGGGGAGGGGGTGCGCATATCCTTAAACCCGCGCGAACGCCACCGGCTCAGCGTGGAAAACTATTTCTACTCCCTAGTTTGCGTCTCCGAGCCTTACCTCCCCCCACACTCCCGAGCGCTCGGGTCCTCCCAGTCTCTCGCTTGCGAGCGAAGTTCCTATGGCATCCACTTACCAGGTAACTGGGATTTCCACAACAAAGCCGGGCGTGCGGGTCCCTTCCCCCGGCCAGCCTGCGCGAGTGACAGCAGGCGGCCAGCCTGCGCGAGGAGCAGTAACTTGGGGCTCCAGCCCTTCAGCGCGCGCCACCGGCTCTGCCTCCTTCGGAAACGAAAACTCCCATCCAAGCCGGGGGACGGAGCGCGGAAACCCGGCCCAAGTGCCGTGTGTGCGCGCGCGTCTGCGAGGGCAGCGGCGGCAGGGGGAGGAGGAGGCGGGAGGGGGGTGGCCGGACCCTAGGCATCAGCTCGTTCTCCCCCGCTACACACGTACACACGCAAATAATGTTTTTAAAAAGTTCAGCTGCGACTTTGTGCCTCGCCTGTCCTCATCCTCGTCTTGGGCCGGGGGATGCGTCTGGGGGCCGGCCCCGGGATGCTGGCTAACTGCTGCTGGTGGGTTCCGTCGGGGGAGCGCCGGTGGGACCCTGGACGGCGCGGACGGCCTGCAGGGGGTACCGAGAGGGGCGGCGTCGGCGGCACCCGGTGCCCGTGCGCGCCGCGCTCTGGGCTGCCCGGGCGGCGCAGTGTGGACGCGGCTGCAGGGAGAGGGGAAGGGGAAAGAGGGAGGGAGGGAGGCAGCCCGGCGAGGAGTGTGGATGTGTGTGCGGCCGCGAGGGCCGGCCTGTAGCCAGCTGCTTCCTGAGTGTGAGCGCCGAAGGGGGAGGGGGAGGAGTGGGGGCGGGCTCGCTGGTCACCAGACTGGCCAATTCGAAGGCCGAGCTTGTGTCTCCCTCTCGACGCGTTCACTCGCGCACTCCCCGTGCGCCAGCGAGTCGAGGAACTCCAGAACAGGGGTTACAGCTGAGAGACACTTCGCCTTCTTCCTGGCCTTATTTATTAAACTGACTTTTTTTTTTAAAAAAGAAAAATATCAGTGTTTCTACAGGATTTGATGTCAAATCATAAAGAACAAGAGAAAAAAAGACCCAGAAGTAAAACAGAGAGCAGAAACCAAAAAGTGAAAAATGGCAAGAGTTTCTTTAGGGATTGGATGCGCAGGACAACTTCAAAACTATAAATAAAGCACAAAGGATGCCTTTGGCATCTTTTCAAAGTATAGGCAGGGAAGAGAGAAAGGTGATGGAAGTGTTGCAAGGGTGAAAAATTCTGAGCACAGGCTGCTGGGAACAGAGGCACATTCCCTGCACACATTGCAGCTATAGAATAGTGCTTTCTCCTTAAGAATTCAGCATCCTCAGCCTCATTCCCCACCTAAGTCGTGACCTCCAGCCCTTCTGTTTGGCTTGATAAGAGCCTTGAAAAGGTTGTCACCCAAAAGCCTGCTTTTGTGGCACCCCATATGTATTGCCACATACGCAAGGACTTCCATCTTGGGAATCAGTGTATGTAACGCACACAATATCCTCCAGTTAGACCTTTCTTCAGTGAGGGTATTTAATTCACCCTCATGAATGAAACGAATAGGGATGTCACAAGATACTTTTAGAATTTCAGCAGTCCTTACATTTTGTTCTACTACTCGCACTCAAATATAAATTAGCATTCAGGTAGCAGACGCCATGATTAAGACAGAAGCTCTCAAGTAAGACAACCCAAAAAGATTTTTGGCAATTTTTATTTATCTTATTTCAGCAGGAATATTACTGGATTAATATTAACATCGCCAAAGAAGTCAGGTTTCCACAATACTTTTTTTTTATGTAGTCTTGTTATGATCCTCTTTTCCTTCTACTTAGGACACAAACTCGTCAGAATATCCATCATCAGAGTATCTGTCAGCACAAGTAGAGGGAGGGAACTAAATTAGTAAGGGCTTAGGATATGTCATTCTGTCAATTTTCCAGTTTCTCTCTCTGCTCTTCATCTCCTTGTAAATACAAGTATCCAGACCCAAGATGGCAATAGATGGGTTCAACCACACATAAGAAAAGAAAATACTCATAAAATGAAGCATACAGCAACATCACAAAAACAAAGAAACCAAGTGGTGGAAATTGCCATAACGATTCCATTGTGGCTAGTTATTGCAACATGCCTGACATTCACATAAAAACTCCTCCTCATTAACTCCAGCCTTCAGGAGCACAGCAAATGGAACACTGACCCTTCCACGCATCACGGGAACTTGTGTTCATCAGACTTTTGTGCTATACAACTGCTCCCCAGGAACTTGTGGACAAGCCTGGGTGGAGGCTGCAAAAAAACCTTTCCAATGTCCCTCAAATACTGTTTGAAATACAATGGTTATGATGCATGAAATTGTATCCTAGAGCCTTGCAGAAGCTTCCAAAACTTCCCAGTTGGTGGGAATAGCTTAGCTGGAAGAGAAAAAAAACATGGTGCTACACCCTGCTTTAATCAATGGCTCATGGAAATAAAACACTGGGAAAGTTATGAGTCATCAACCTGAAGATCCCCAAAATCTCTTCATTTATAAGAGCCTAAGGGTAGGAATGTCATTTTATTTAGGTATGATTTTCATGAGTCTCTAATATTCCTAAGACATTTACCACTAAATAGGTACAGAGCTTTGTTTGAATTCTTTTATTTGAGGGGGTGCAAGAATGTAGATTTTCAATGTCCTTATATTCCATGGGATATAGTAAAAATGCAGTTTTGTTGATGTACCAATACAACCCTGGAGTGACTCAGAATGAGATCTGTACCTCTTCTGGGCTGACTTGGTCAGCAAGGGTGAGGGAGGGGGAGTAATGAGAGACAGTGGGAAAGGAAATAATGTCGTTCAGAAATGATACTTTCCCCTCTCTGTGAGCTCTCCATTATGCGTCCGAATCACTCCCTGGCAGCTTTTCAGCCAGATAGATGGGAACTGCAGCCCAGTCAGTATCTTCACTCTCTAGAGACCTATGTTGTATGTGCCTCAACCACTGACTCAGGCCAGCTGACTCAGCAGACAGGACCTTGCTGCCAGCTCATGTCCAGTTCTCATTCATTTGAGAAATATTCAGTGAGTACCTACTCTGTCCAAGGATTGGGACTAAAGGAACTAACACCTGCAGGCATTGTACATGGGAGGATGTTACATGAAGCTTTTTGCCCAGTGCCTGGGTCACGGCAAATCCTGGAGAAATGGGGATTCTTTACATACATTATCTCAACTATTCCTCAGCTCCACATTCTTTCAGCATTGCTGTCCTGCAAAATAACTGTGCATGCTCTTTGAATGTGTACAAAGCATATTGCCGGCGTATAAAGTGCAAGGCATCTTGTGATTAATGTCAGATAATCACAGTTAAGTGTGTAGGGAGTGTGGAGGAGGCAGGAATAAATTGCCTACAATGTGACATAGAGTAGCCTGGCTGTTTGAGCTAGACATCAAAGACTGGGTAGAGAACTGATAAGCAAAGGAGACTGTTCCAAGTGGAGGAGCCAGCGTCGGAAGGGGCGCAGCAGGCACAGATCCTACGTAGGAGCTCACTCAAGGCTAGCGTACAAAATAGGGACATTCACAATCTCATAGCTAGAGCAATGGAACACTTCCAGAAGGAACAGCCCAATAGCAAAACTTCAGAGGAACTGTTATTTGTGTCAGTCTGAGTGATTTGACAGCAAACCATTTGCAAACTTACAGAGAACTATGATCAGATTCCTACTCTCATAAAGTGTCCCTAGAGAGAAACAAATGTGAACTCCAAAATGCAGATAAGTCTAGCTAACAGCACCAGTGATAGTACGCTTGGCTACTAAAACACACACACGTACGCTCACACTCACACACACAAGCTGGCAAGACTCCAGTTATGTAGAAATGCAGTGGAAAAAGTCAGTGTTTGCCAGCTTTAAGAGGGGAACTAAATGTGTAAGATGGAAAATTTCCACTTTACCTTCCTGAGTGAGTAGTACAAACAGTGGAATGCAGCAAATTTCACATTATGCTATCCGTATGTGATACACTAATAAAACTTAAGTTAGTCTTTCTACTGGTTTGCCACAAATACAGTCAGCCCCGACTTTTTGGCTTATGCATTAGTGATGTAATTTTTAAAAATGCTTATTTACACCTATTACATTCACAACATCATATCGTTTTCCCTTTCTAAGGTCAAAACTATAAAGCACAGTCTAAAATGTATCACACCAAATGCAACTGACCAAGATGTGAAATATCTTCCTCCATACAATGTCTCTCAATCTTGTCTGATTGGTAACAATTTTCTTCCTATTTTATACAAACCCAGCTGAAATGCATTTAAAATTCCACAAAGGTTGATGGGATATTTTTTGACATAGTACTAAGGTATATCTATAAAGAGCTTACCAAAATGAAAATGAGTCTGTAGATATATATGATATTCCACAGGCAGTCATTCTTTGACCACTTAACATCCATACTGAACACTTACATGAGGTGTTGTAAAATTAATTACCTAATCAAGATGCTATCTATAAGTGTCTTGTATAAGTGCCTTTTAGTAGCTGTAACTTACTTCTCTTCATAAGCCTTTCGAATAGCACTGCCTACCAATAGCACTGAGCACTAGTAAGTAATTAATGCTTATCAAATGAATGGATGAATTAACGAGGGAGTGAAAGAATGGTTTCCTGACTCTCAGAGATAGTGACTAGCGCTTACAACTCGTCTTCATGTATGTGTGTAAATCATGTCAGCACTCCAAAAGGGTCTGAACACCTGTCCTTTTCTTTCTGTGCCCCCAGCCTCTTTATTATAAACTGAAGATTAAAATAGTACTTCCTGTTTCTGAGGAAGAAAATTGAAAGTCTCTATGCAATGTTTAGAGTTAGGGCAGAGCCACCCCCCTTTCCCACCAAAATACTCCTTCCCTATCTGACACCCACTATCTCCTTCACACCACATCAAACCAGGTCATTTGCAGCCTGCCATGAATTCTACACCAAAAAAGAAAAACATATACCAAATTATGGGGAGAAAAAGGAAGAAAAGAGGAGGAAAATAGAGAATAAGAGTGCAGGGAAGAATGTGAATTCTTAAAAAAAACAAAAGGTGGAAATAAAGAAGGCAGGTCAGCATTAGGTCACCATCAGGAGAATTGAAAGCAACAAATTAGTTTGGAATAGAATTAAGATCGGCGGGGGAGTGATTTGGTGGCTTTTCAGAGTCCTTCCCAACTCACCTCAAGTCTTAAATACACCTGCAAAGGGGTTTAAATAAACTTGGAAATTTTCTACAAACCCTAACTTCCCATGATGTTAAAGCACTCAGGAAGTTTTCATATATACACACTTCTGTACTTTTAACCCTGTAGAGCAAGGAAGAGTGGAATTTTATTGTGCCTTAGACAAATGACCAATTGCGCCCAAAGCAGACCTGCTCTGGGTAAGAGTTCCTTCAGGCTGGGGCACTGCTCCAAGTTTATTATCTGCATTACTTCACTTAATTCTCACAACATCCTGATGAGGTAGGATCTAGCTCAACTTCCATTTTACAGATGAGAAAACAGAGGCATAGAAAGGTGGAATACCTCCCCAGCGTCACCTAGCTCATGTGGGAATGGCCCGGCTTCAAACAGAAACAGCCTCCCATATTAACCATCGCTCTATTACTCTTTCAGGGCAGGAAACCCTGCTTCCGCCAGACATTTATTTGTTTATTCACTCAGGCAGGGGGTATGTTGGAAGGATACTGGACTTTGGGATCAGAAAACCTGTAAATTCCAACTTCACCACTTACGGAGAGACCTTGGGCTGGTTCCTGAACCACTGGGGACTTCAGTTCCACTACCTGAGTTATTGCAAAGATTGAACGGAAACTGTGACACTGGCGAGAACATGTGTGCAGCCAGGAGCTTCTCCTGTTGATTAGGGGCACAGCCCAGGAGCTTCCGGGGAAATTGACCCCAACCTCAGCTCCAGGGACGGGCTTGATGGTTCTGGGAGGAATCTCACTCCTCTGGTCAAAGTGAACGGCTCATAAATCTGGGCCTCAGCCAATCGACACAGGGTATGCCCTGGCCATGGCGATTGGTCCAAGAATGGACATGGGACCCCATTTGGGCTAATGAGGTATGAACAGGAAAGTTCTTTCATGGCTTCTGAGGAAGGTGGCTTCTCCTGTATCTAGAGAGCCACTGGAGAGGTGGCCTTCCTCCTCTGTTGTGGAGAGACAAAAGTGAAGCTATCTTTTTCTCAGCTTGCAGAGAGGCTGATACTCAGAGGAGGGCAGAGTGGGAGAAGGTTGAGAACAAGGGCCAGAGCCCTGATGGAACCACACCTGATCTCCAACTGACCTCTCGATTTTTCATTTGTTAGAGCCAATAAATACATCTTATTTTTTAAACAAATAGCTGACAGCAACTTATGTAAGTACCTAAGATAGTCAAGGCACCATCGAGGGCACAAAGATAATCAAGACAAACTTCAAGGGGCTCATCACCTAGTAAATGCTTAAAATAGTTTTTGTGGCATCATTTTGACCTGTTTTTTTTTTTTTAATTAAATTTTGGCTCGTGCTCTCTTCAGGATCCTCCTACCATTTGGCGTATAATGTTAAGCAAGAGAAATTTCACCTCCCCAGTAGTTACACAATGCCCCCTTTCAGATCAGCTGGTCAACCTTTGAGGCTCAGCTAGAGCAGCTTATCCATTTGGTAGTCAGACAACTGCCTTGAAAAGCTCGGCCGTTTCTACTGGTTAACAAACGTTGCCCTGGAACTCAGCACCTAGTAAGAAATATATGCATTCCCAAATTCCTATTGAAAGTAGTTTTTTTTCTCATTCCCAGATAAAACAGAGACTCCAAGATTTTCCTGGAATGCTATTCAAAAATAGAAAAGGAATCTTACAGAAGTGCCTGCCCGGGGAATCTCTGAGTCCCATGTATTTTTGTTGCTGCTGCTGTTGTTATTAATCCCACCTTGGAAGGTTTCAGTTCATCCTTGAACATCCTCCCCACCCCCAGGCTTTTCTGTTTTCTGTTTCATAACTAAATGTCATTTAAAACTCTAGCTATAGATTCCATTTGGGGCTGTTGGCGTAAGCAGTGGGGCAGAGAGTCCTTAGATTGTAGATTGAATTTAGGGCCGAGCAGTTAGACAATTTGAACTTGATAATAATGATGTTATCTCAGCAGGTTGCATAGGTCAGAAATGTTCTCCTGTCACTGCTTTCCTTTTCCTTCCAGCAAGAAGTGGGCATTAAAGAGAAAGCGTGGGTGGCGAGTTATAAGTGATCAGGTTAAGACACAGTTTAGTTATGGCAATAATAACTCACGTTTATTAGGGGCTTATTATGTGCCAGGGCTGAGCAAAATACTTGAGATTCTTGATCTCATTTAATTCTCACAGGTATGGGGCTAATGAGTGGCAGAGGTAAGACTAAGACCCAGCCCCTATGGCTCCAGGGCACATGCTTGTACCTGTAACACTATACCACCTCCATAAAGTACTGCATAGACATTTTGATGAGGTATGTGGTAAATATAATTATATGTAAAATTTAAGAACAAAATACATGGTATAAACTGTATACGTAATGACCTGTTGTATGACACTACCAGGTGATATGGGACTATCATAGCTCCTCAAAGCCTGCCTTGCACCCTCTCCCAAGCCTCCAAGCCTTTGCTCCTGCTGTTCCATCTACATGGAATGACCTTCCCTATCCACCTCCCTCCTATTCTGTGGGGCTCTCTCTGGTAGGGAGACTACTGTACCCCTGAAAATGTCTACATCCTAACCCCTGGAACCTGTGAATATGTTAGGTTACAGGGCAAAAGGGATTTAAGGTTGTAGATAGAATTAAGGTTGCTAATCAGTTGGCCTTAAAATAGGGCCACTCTCCTGGACTATCAGAGTGAGCTCCAGATTAGCTGTGTGATAGCTATGGAAGCAGGCCCACAGGGATGCTATGTTGCTGGCTTTGAAGATGAAGGAAGGGGCTATTAACCAAGGAATGTGGGCGGCCTCTGGAAACTGGAAAAGGCAATGAAACAGATTCTTCCCTAGAGCCTCCAGAAAGGAATGCAGCCCTGCCACAATTTGATCGTAGCTCAGTGAGACCTGTGTTGGACTTCTAGTCTACAGAATTGACAGATATAAATTTGGGTTATTTAAGATGCCTTTTAGGTAATTTGTTACAGAGGCAATAGAAAACGAATGCACCTTCCTAGCTTTCCTCTCCCCCTCCACCCCCAGAGGCACACACCATATGCTCTGGGTCCCCGCAGAACATGGTCCTTACAGTATTTAAAACTAACGATACTGTTTGGGGCCCAGGTGTGTTCATTCAGTCCTTCCCTTAACTCCTTCACCATCTGAGAGCCTCAACCTGCCTCGGCCCACCTTCTGCTGGGTGGATGGGATGTTAAGTGAAAGGACCAAAAGGACTGGACTGGAAGGAAAAGGTAGGGCAGGAGAAAGGAAACAAGACAAGAGCAACAGGAGGATAAAGGGAGGAGGAGGGCAAAGGGGTTGACAGGAGAGGAGGTGAGAGAACAAAGGGGAGGGAGGAAGGAAGGGGAAGACAAGGGTGGAGGGAACGAAGGAAGAGGGCTGGAGGAAGATGAAAAGCCAGGTTCAGAGCAGAGGAGAGGGAGAATAAGGAGCAGGGACCTTGTCCTCTGTGCCCCCACCTCCCACATCAACACCCTCTTGTCCTTCCTCCCTGAGCTCTCCCAGCCTTAGGATCCGGCCCCAGAGCTTCTTCCCTGCGGGACTCCCAGTGCTGGCCACTCTTTGGACTCCCCGGAGAAGCCTGTCAGGGATTGGCCTGGCCTCTCCCCCGAGATTCTGATTCAGTCCACCTGGATGGGATCTGCACATCAGGCCTTTTTTTAAGCTTCCCAGGTGACTCTCCTGGGCAGGGAGGGTGAAGAACCACTGTCCTCAAGCCCGCTTTGACCTCTTTGGCTCACCTGGAATGTCTCCTGCCCACAAACTCAGAGCCCCTGTCTGTGTCCCACACTTGGCAGCTGGAGAGTCCAAACTGAGACGATTTCAGAACCCAGACCCTGGAGCCAAACTGCTGGGATTCAGACCTAGCCCCACATTTAATAGCTGAGCGACCTTGGGGAAGTCACTAAACCGCTCTGTGCCTATCTGTCCATCTGCAAAAGGAGAATATAATAAGGGTACTTGCCTTAGAATGTTGTTTTGAAGACTAAATAAATTCATACTTGTTAAGGGCTTAGAACAGTGTCTGCCACACAGAATGTACGGTAAAAGCATTTGTTAGATAAAATGAAATCAGCTTGTGTCATCTCTGAATTGTTCCTCTACCTTGTCATGCTGTTTAACCTTTAAGGAACGCCCCCGCCCCCGTTTACAGCTGCACCCTCCTGTCGTTCCGCTGCACCAAAGCCATTGCTCGGTGCATAACAGGCATTTCAATGGAGTCTGTTATGTGAACAAAGCAAAATCAGGAAATCATTCCAAAATATATACGATCTGTTCATTAAAATCAAGAATTGGCTAGGAGTTAATAATTTTTTAAAGAATAATCATTTAAACAATTCCCACTTATGAGCAAGGCTCACAGACAAGAACGCATGGGTTTTAAGGAGGGAGGCGTGGAAGCGAAAGGAAGTGTGTGGCAGAGGGCAGAGTCCGGAAGTGGCTACCAAGACTGGACAACTCTGATTCTCCGACTGAGGTTACAGAAGGTCAGAAAGTAGCTGGAAAAGAAGAGATGTGCAGGTTATGGAAAAATATCCACATCAGAGGAATAAAGGCCACAGAAGGCAAACTTTGCTACTTCATAATTGTGCCTAAGTCTGGCCCAGTCTAGATTTCTATTTAGATGGCTGATTTGCATACACACTCATATACATTTAAACTCTGAAAATAGAAGTTCCATATGTGTTTTATTTACTCTCATTTATTTTTTATCTTTACCAGTTGGCCTATTTTTTTTTTTCTTCACATGACATCAGGAGATCATCATTGCAACAAGCAACTCAGCTTGGGGATGCTGGGATAACTCGGAAAGAGACATTTGAGACGAGACATAGAGCTTTGTATTAGAGTACAATAAAATTTACAATGCACAAATTTGGCGGCCAAGCAATTTCTCTCAAAGGTATGAAAAAATGTCTGCGCTCTATTTTCAAAGAAACCAAATAAGACATGGTCCCTGAATCACTGTCTGAATGCAAACAGCATTTGGCTTTGATCTGAGTTGCTGAAAACTATGACCAATTTATCCTGAGGATGCCAAACCATCAGAGAATGTTTTTAAGTCTGGGTTTCCATATCGGGATTCTGCTACACACTTTTTCTCTTCATTTCACATTGCATAGGGCCAACCCAAAATAGTACTTCCAACAATGGATGTGGTGGGTATGATAATTTCACATCCAGTTACGGACAGGGGTAGATGGGCCCTTTTCTTATTGACATATTCATGTGGCCTAAAAAATATCCAAAAAAATATAATTGAACAGTAAATGGGATTATTTGATGTAAACCCCCTTCTATACTGTATTCATAGACTTCTTAGGCAGGCTCAGTCAGTTTCCAGTTGAAGAAGGGATAAGAAAAATCTTAGAAACCCACTTGTCTAGCTAACGTGCCCCAATGTGCCTCTCAAACCCATCCAGAGCCATGCCTGCTGCCAATCTTCCTCCCGCCCTCCGCCTGGCCCAAGGAGTCATTGCTGGTTTTCTGAATTTCATTTGCAAACTTAAACCCCAAATATGCCCATTAGTCTCAGTGCCGAATCTCATTTGCTCTGCTTCTTCCTGCCTCCACGGCCAAACTGCGTGTGCGAAGATGCGCACATGTGGGGAACGGATCCAGCCCCATAAGGACACGCACAGCCATCTTGCAAGCATGTGGGACATACCAAGAACCTCCGGTAATGAGCCAGTCACCCAAGATTACCCGCCTTTGGGTCTCAGTGGGATTTTTTTTTTTTTTTTTTGGAATGCTATGAAGACTTGATCTGCATATAAAGCCTCCAAAGCACTTTCTGCTCTGCCAACATCCTGAAATAAGACAATGGAGGTTGTAATGTTGATGTTTTACACACATTCTCTACATTTTAGGGCGTCCAAATTACCAGAAGGTAGATCCTTGCCTAAAATCCTAGTCCAGAGCTAGAGATCTGGACCTGTTCTGCATTCTGGGTGCACCTTTGGGTTTCGATACGGACAGGATATAGAGGACTCAGAGGGCAGTGGGCAACTTCCAAGGATGGAGCCATCGCAGAAGCACCAACTCTTATAGCCAGAACTTTATGGAAGTTCTTAATTCCAAGGAGTCTGTGGATAGAAGTGTTTACCTTTTATAATCCCAAGCATTTCATTTTAGGCATTAAAACTTGATTCTCAGGAGCAGTCCATAAGCTTCACCAGACTCCCAAAGGGGTCCATTGCACAAAGAATGTTCTTACTCCTGCAACTGTCCGTGCCCACTGGCCATCCCTCCCACACCGGATTCATTCCAGACCCAGCCCCTAGGTCTGCATCACCCCCACTCCAGCCCTGGCCTGACCTCTCCCGTCTGCCCTCCCAACTCCAAGTCAGCAAACCCTGGCCCCGACACCCCTGCATCGGCCTTGTTAGCCACCACCCCTCCCCACGTGAATCCCCCCACCACACACACCTTCCGTAACACCATAGTGTCCTGGGGTTTTGGTGTTGGTTTTCAAAGTCTATTAGCAGTGGTTGTCTGACCAGGGAGCAGGGGAGGTGGTTAGGTAACAGGAATTTAGTTCCGTGATGTCTTAATTTTTAGAGTAAGGCTGTTTGACTTAAACGATCAGGAAAACAGAAAGGATTTTTGAAAGTGCTTTATTCCTGTCTTTCCTCCTAATTTCTCCTCAATCCCACTTGTACTCCTTGTCCTCCTGCCTCCCTCTGAACATGCTATTCCCACAGTCCTCTTTGATTCTCTCTTAGCTCTGTTTTGTGGCTCTGTTCCCACTTCAGTGTGGCTTTGTGGACCTGAGGGAGGCCTTGGGGCTGGCGGGCCAGGGTTTGCTGGCTCTGCCTCTGTGTGTGCTTGGCTGGGTCGCTGCATCTGTCTGCTTCTCGGTTTACTCACCCACAGGTAGAGCTAGCGTTTCCCAGGTGCTCACTCAGGCCAGGCACATTACATGTATGAACTCATTCAATTCTCACCATCACACTGTGAGCTGGGTAACATTAGCCCATTTTATACACTCACACACTGAGGTACAGAAAGATTAACTCTCTTGCCCAGGATATATAACAGTAGCTCCTCTGCTAATTCTCGTCTTCTGGCTTCGGAGTCAGCCCTGTTAGCACTATGCTAGGCTGCCTCTTTGGGGAAGAAAGACTCTCTAAAATGAAGCAAGTCCACATACCTGCATAGCAGCACTGTTCTGTTGATTGGAGATAACATGGTAGGGGAGGATGCTGGACGGACAGAATGCCTGGCTCGTAGCAGGTAGCTGTCATTATCATAGTCCTGTAATGAGCATTACTCTAAGTGAGTTTCCACCACACGACTCCAATAACTCTGCGCAAGTGTGTCTGCCTACACAGCCCACAGCGATCTTCCTTCGAGCAACTGTCTTCCTTTGCAAGTCA
Organism: Propithecus coquereli; assembly: GCF_000956105.1. Classification (NCBI taxonomy): domain Eukaryota; kingdom Metazoa; phylum Chordata; class Mammalia; order Primates; family Indriidae; genus Propithecus; species Propithecus coquereli. The sequence goes on from NW_012149764.1 coordinate 2,557,154, forward strand.
TCGCTGCTCTCTCACTCAGCCATTCTGTTCACCGTGCCGCCTCCTCTGCCCCATCTCACCCCCAGCACCTGCTTCCCTGATGTTTCTGGCATCAATCCCCATTGTTCAGACCCCTCTCCCCACTGCCACCCAACCTGAAGTCCTCAATTCTCTCAGCCAGACGGCCATTTCTCTGGCCTCCTCATGGGTCTCCCTGCCTCCAGTCTCCCCCCACACACGAAGTTGGCCAACGTTCTACTGTTAGATTAGCCATCTTAGATGTGACTCCTTAACTGTGGACCCTGATGTTTCCCCCTGGCACTGTCCCCTGCTCAATACCCTGTCCTTGAGCCAAAAGGGACTCCAAACTCACCTTGAGGTTTACCTGTGCCCGAGATGCCCTTTCTGGACCAGTCTCCCCGCTTAAGGTCAAGTTCCAAAACCAGCTCCTCCTGCAGCTTCCCTGGGAGTCTCAGCTGCACGCGGACTTTCTCCCCTTTGCGTTTTGCACCAGGTGTGTGTTCGGGAAGGAGGAGAATCTGTGTGCATGGTCTTCTCCACTTCTGTCTGATTTATAAGGTCTTACACAGGCTTGGGCCTCAATATCTGTTAAAAAAATATGAATTTTAAAACTAAAAGCCCAGAGAGATTAACTGACAAATCAGCTAGTTAAGGGAGAATATTACATAATAGTTAATATAGTAAGTCAGATTGCCTGACTCTAAGCCAACTTTCTGTCACTTCTTAGCTGATGTGACCTGGGGCAAGTAACTTAACCTCTGTGTGCCTCAATTTTCTCATCAGTAAAATGGGAATTATCATAGTACTTATCTCATAGGATGGTCATGAAGATTTAGTGAATTAATGTACATAAAATGTTTGGAACAGTACTTCACACATCGTAAGCACTCAAATGTTAGCTACTGTTGTTACTAAAGGCAGAATCAGAATTAGAATTGAGGACCCTTAACTTCCAGTCTCGTGCTTTCTCTACCAGGCTCCATGTTTTCATGCTATGTAGCTACCTGTCACTCGCTGCTCTCTGCTTCTTTAGTGTCCCTGCTCCTTTTTTCAACCTCCCCACTCCATGCAAAAGAGATGCATGCAAATGATATATGCGCGCACACACGCATGTCCAAGTCAGTAGGTAAATATTGCTTTTCCATTTAAGGTAGTCTAGAACTTTGATGAAGCTATGTGGTCTTCAATCAAACAAAAGAAAAGAAAGTGGAAGATCCTCTGTCACCCACGGTGCAGGATAAGCCTCTTATATCTAAGAAAAAGGGAGCTGTGGGATTTTTCATAACTTCTCTAGGACCAAGATAATTCCACTAGCAATTTCTGAAAAGCCACCATGAGAGGTTCAGAATATCACACAGACAAAAGTACTGATTGCAGAGCCACGCAGAACTGGGTTTAGATGTCAGCTTTCTCATTGCTCAGCTCTGAGACATTGGGCAAGTTTGTCCCTGAGCCTATGTTGCTCCTACTTCATAGGGCTGCAGGGAGAGTAGATGAACTGACGTGTGGAAGACACTGAACCCAGTGCCTGGCACCCTGTGAGCGTTGCTGTTAGTCCTGTCTCTATGGGCTAAGCAGTGCTGGAGCTTCCAGGGGTTAAGTGCTGCTGAAGGTGAAAATTGGAAGCCCCCACAAGCCAGCTTGCCGAGACCACACTTTGTGAAGCCCTTCTCCAGCTGTGGAAGGAATATTTCTTCCCTTCCCTCAGGTTCCTGTCACTCTCCTCTATTCTTTTGTGTACTGACTCAGCCAGTGTCTTTTCTTTAAGATAACAACTCCCATTAAAGAAGAGAAAAAGTCTAATTTTGGATCTCAGTTGATTTAGGAAGTGGCCTTTCTCACACCTGAAATCATGCATTTTCTGGTGGAGGAAGCAAAGCCCATGCATCCATCTTGTCAACCCCTAATACATGGTTCAAGTTGACCCGACCTGGTGTTGAGAGCACAAATGATTATGACCCTCTCCTACACGAGGAGCTGGAGGCTGAATGGTTTGCCGGGACTCTGGTGCCCTTACCGTGAGTATCCCAGTGCCTTGTCACTTCAGTCAGCGTCCTAAAACTACTCTGTATGCAATGGCAATTTTCTACATATGAACTCTCCATTTAATAATGTGTTAAAGGTTAAAGTTTTATTTTTAAATAAAATAGACCTCTATTTTTTAAAACCTTTAAACTCATTCAAACCCCTCTAAAACAGAGTTAATTCCTAAACTTCACACTCTGCCCCTTACACCCCTTAACAACACAACTAACTGTCTTTAAATCCCATGTTGTGGAACTCATGACTTTACATAACAGCATTCAACCAAATATTGGTTCTATCATTTTCGGCATCAAAGCTGTTGATATCTTTCTTCAAAGAACTCTTTTCCTAAGATTCTTATAGAAGACATACACTCAAAACACCTCACTTTGTGTGACTACATCCTCATGAACTTCCCCATGAAACACAGTGGGGTCTGCAGACAACCTCCCTAGGTCTCCTGGGCCAGCCTCTTTGGGACACCTGCTCGAACCAAATGGGAGATTCCTGACAGGAAAAAGGGTGACTTTGGCTGGTCAGTAGGTGGCGCCCTTTCTCCAGCATTAGCCCTGATCTTAGCTCAGAGATACCTGGACATGCCCTTCCAGGTATGGGCTTCTAGAATGCAGGCCTTTCGGATCAGACGCCTCATGTTACCTCTTAGGATGCTGTTGTCCTGAAACACTAAGTCATTCACGAAACTCTGCTACCCTAAAGTTTGGAAGGGAACCAGAACAGATATTCTATCTTGTATTTTTAAAAGAAAACACATTCTCATCTGACATGATGATCACAATGGCGATTAAAATATATATACTGGCAAGGCACAGTGGCTCATGCCTCTAATTCTAACACTCTTGGAGGCCGAGGCAGGAGGATCGCTTGAGCTCAGGAGTTTGAGACCAGCCTGAGCTAGAGCAAGACCCTATCTCTACTAAATAATAGAAAAATTAACTGGGTGTCATGGTGTGCACCTGTAGTCCCAGCTACTCAGGAGGCTGAGGCAGGAGGATTGCTTGAGCCCAACAGTTTGAGGTTGCAGTGAGCTGTGATGACACCACCACACGTTACCCAGGGTGACAAAGTGAGATTCTGTCTCCAAAAATATATATATACATACATATATATTTTTTTTTAAATCTATATTAAAGGCATTTCTCTTTCTGAAGCATACACTTCCCTACCACCACCTCTCCTAAGGCCACTGTCATTCTATCCCCACCAAAAAAGATTTCCCCACCTTTTTTCTCATTTTGGAAGAGAGGTTAAAATTCCTACACACTAAATTCTAAAGAATAATCATTAAATTCCTCTAGCTACCTTTGCAAATCCAATGATTGCCCATGTAACCTTTTCACAGATTTCCCATAAGGTCCAACAACTTGTTTTGGTTTTAAAATCCATTTTCATTTTCTGTGGGTCTTTAACTGGATTGACTTTATTACAAGTCAACAGATATTTTAGCAGCTCTGATTACTTGCCTGAGACAGAGTAGTACAGCAGGGCCCCGAATAACATCTTTCTGTTCATTATAACATTAATGAGGAAAAAAATCGATTCCCAGCTGGAGCCATGGTCTGCGTGGTGTGTGCATATTCGCCCCATGTCTGTGTGGGTTTCCTCTGGGTACGTGTGTCTTCCTACATCCCTAAGATGTGCATGTTTTGCAAATCAGGGTGTCTAAATGGTCCCTGTTCTGCATGAGTATGGGTGTGTGTGTGAGTGTCCCCTGCAATGGAATGACGTCCAGGCTAGGGTCTGGTTTTTGCCTTGGCCCTGGAGCTACCAGGTTCTGGCCACCCACCACCCTGAACTGGAATTAGTGGGTAAATATCATAATGATCCTGTTTTTATTAATATTTCTTAATTGTATGTATATCTCATTTATCTCAATGTTTAATATTACAAGTGTTTTGGTCTTTACTTGGAAGTTTGGTGATGTTTTCGTGACCAGAAATATGCTGTAGGAGCTTAACTCTTATTTTATCAATTAGCCTATTGTAAAATTGGTTCCATTATATGCTGTTTGGTTTAAAGTTGCGGTTTTCAAGAACCTGTTGATGACATTAAGTGAGGACTTACTGTACTTTCAAGGAGCTTAATCTAGATGAAAGATTAGGATGCCTAAGCAGGGCACTTAGAAAAAAGAGAAAATGGTTTTTAATGTCATACCAGCTAAGCAATGTATTCAGTGCCTTTCAACTGCAAGCAAGGTTAAGTTCAAAATATGTTCTTGCATACTTTAAGTACCGGTCTTTAAACCAGAAATGAGGTGATCAAGTTCCCAGACCACCCTCACCAATCCTTAGTACAGCCTTCCCTCACCCATGCAGTGGCTGCTAAGTGGAATCTCCTAGATGGTTTTTTTTCCTCTCAGTTTTCCTAGACAGTTTTAAAAAGGACTGATGCTTACCCTAAAGATTCTGATTTATTCACTGTGGGGTGTAGCCCCCACTCACTAGAGGTTCTATGTGCAGCCACATTTGGGAGCCACTGCTTTAAAGATGTGTGTAATTTGGTGTGTCTTTAGGAAATAGATGTCTTTTTAAAATATCAATCTAGAAGACACAAAATTTCCTAGCAAATAACAATGGCAAAAAAGAAATGCTGAGGTGAGTATAAAAAATTTTACTAGTACTTTTATATGATACCTGTTTTCATCAATCATAGATTCTAAATGTATCTTTTTAAAACTCAACAGGTATCATTTGAGTCCCTACTACGTGAAACATTCATGAAACTCAGAGCTTATCTATTGTTTGCTCTGTCTGGGAACTAAAGAATTCAAACCATTAAGAGTGAATGAAGTAGTACATGCAAAGAAGTACTTTGTAAACTGTAAGCTGCCAGGCAGATGGAAGTTATTATCAACAGCTCCCATTTCAGCCTTACTCAAGCCCAGGGAATTGTTCCCTGTATGATTGATGATAAATAATATTAATATAGCACTTCTACACGGTAAAAATCTCTGCAAAGATATGCTTAGAAAAACTTGGACATGCTTATAATATGAGAAAATTAACTAGAAAAAATTATAGAAATTAGAAATGTCAAAATAAGTTATCTCAGCCACAGGGAAAGAGGGAAGGAAAGGAGGGAAGCTCTCCTGCTTTAAATTCATGCTGTGAATCAATGTACTGGTGTTCTTGGGAGCCAAGGTACTCACTATGGGAGAAGGGGGATACGGCGATGGAATGAGGGAAGGCCAGGAAGAGTCCTCTGGTGTTTGACTGGAATTAGAGGCACCAATATGAATCCACAATTTAAAAAAAAAAAAAATACATACCTCCCAGTTCACAGAAGCACCCCCTAGTACCTCTTAATAGTGCTATGTTATCAGAAAATGTCTATCCCAATAATGTTATTGAAATATACTTGATCAAGCCTAGTCAATAGTGAGACCCCTTCTCTATAAAAAGTAAATTAATTAGCCAGGCATGATGGTGTGCACTTGTAGTCCCAGCTACTTGGGAGGCTGAGGCAGGAGGATCACTCGAGCCCCAGAGTTTGAGGTTGCTGT